>NC_136801.1:3320738-3543238 GCF_951216825.1 Electrona antarctica | reverse complement strand
TCAGACTCTGCCACAACAGTGCTTCAGACTGCCACAACAGTGCTTCAGACTGCCACAACAGTGCTTCAGACTCTGCCACAACAGTGCTTCAGACTCTGCCACAACAGTGCTTCAGACTGCCACAACAGTGCTTCAGACTGCCACAACAGTGCTTCAGACTGCCACAACAGTGCTTCAGACTCTGCCACAACAGTGCTTCAGACTGCCACAACAGTGCTTCAGACTGCCACAACAGTGCTTCAGACTGCCACAACAGTGCTTCAGACTCTGCCACAACAGTGCTTCAGACTCTGCCACAACAGTGCTTCAGACTGCCACAACAGTGCTTCAGACTGCCACAACAGTGCTTCAGACTCTGCCACAACAGTGCTTCAGACTGCCACAACAGTGCTTCAGACTCTGCCACAACAGTGCTTCAGACTCTGCCACAACAGTGCTTCAGACTGCCACAACAGTGCTTCAGACTGCCACAACAGTGCTTCAGACTCTGCCACAACAGTGCTTCAGACTGCCACAACAGTGCTTCAGACTGCCACAACAGTGCTTCAGACTCTGCCACAACAGTGCTTCAGACTGCCACAACAGTGCTTCAGACTCTGCCACAACAGTGCTTCAGACTCTGCCACAACAGTGCTTCAGACTCTGCCACAACAGTGCTTCAGACTGCCACAACAGTGCTTCAGACTGCCACAACAGTGCTTCAGACTCTGCCACAACAGTGCTTCAGACTCTGCCACAACAGTGCTTCAGACTGCCACAACAGTGCTTCAGACTGCCACAACAGTGCTTCAGACTCTGCCACAACAGTGCTTCAGACTCTGCCACAACAGTGCTTCAGACTGCCACAACAGTGCTTCAGACTGCCACAACAGTGCTTCAGACTGCCACAACAGTGCTTCAGACTCTGCCACAACAGTGCTTCAGACTCTGCCACAACAGTGCTTCAGACTGCCACAACAGTGCTTCAGACTGCCACAACAGTGCTTCAGACTCTGCCACAACAGTGCTTCAGACTGCCACAACAGTGCTTCAGACTGCCACAACAGTGCTTCAGACTCTGCCACAACAGTGCTTCAGACTGCCACAACAGTGCTTCAGACTGCCACAACAGTGCTTCAGACTGCCACAACAGTGCTTCAGACTCTGCCACAACAGTGCTTCAGACTGCCACAACAGTGCTTCAGACTGCCACAACAGTGCTTCAGACTGCCACAACAGTGCTTCAGACTCTGCCACAACAGTGCTTCAGACTGCCACAACAGTGCTTCAGACTGCCACAACAGCGCTTCGTTGTCTAACTAATGTGTGTGTACCACACATAGCTGTCTAACGTGTGTGTGTATGTGTGTTGTTATTGCAGCTTCCCGCGTTCGCGCGTCTTACTTGTACAGATAGTAAACTTAGCCTCGCGTTGCGATACTAATACACCACTGCGCTGGGCTACGTCGGGGCATATGCTTATGCAATAGGGGCGGGTGAAGTGTGGCTGCGCCAGGCTATAGTAAACTATCATCTATGGGACGAAGGTGAAACACACACACGTTACACACGTTGACATCCTATTGGCTCATCCTCTGGCTCATCCTATCAGGCTGCAGAAGGAGGAGCCTCCTCACAGTCCCAGGCTGTTTGAATGCTCCAATCAGACGGGCCGCTTCAGGATGACGGAGGTGGATGACTTTGCTCAGTCTGACCTGGACGAGGACGATGTCATGCTGCTGGACACCTGGGAGGAGGTGAGAGGTCAAAGGGTCATAAGGGGGGAGGGTTGGCAGACCAATAGGTAGATGGTACATAGCGGCTGTGGCTCAGGAGGTAGAGCAGGTCGTCCAATGATCCCTGGGTCGGCGGTTCGAATCCCGGCTCCTCCTGTCCACATGTGGAAGTGTCCTTGGGCAAGACACTGAACCCCACACTGCCTCCAATGAGTCGGTCGGTGTGAGCTTGCCACCATTGGTGTGTGAATGTGGGAAGTGAGGACGCTGGCGTCGACTGTTCGCCGCTTCACCACCCAATGAATTATGAATGAACCATTGTAAAGCGCTTTGAGCACTTGGAAAAGCGCTATAAAAATGCAATTCATTAGCCTAATATGTGGATAGATGCCAGGTTCATTTTGTAGACCTGGCATCCTATAGGTTGTATGGTTTCAATGTACAGATTATAGAGGGAATGCGCATGCATAAAATGAATGGCAGATCGAGTGGCAAAGTGAGTTCAACGCTGTTTAATGTCGTTTAATGCAATCAGATAGGACTTTTCTCTTTGGATTTATGGGCTGTCAAGGCCAGAAAAGTTTGGTTTTTTTGCCACTCGGTAGGCATTCCCGCATAACTTCCGGGTATGATGATGATGTCACGCGCATACCCTCTATAGATTTCTTTTATATTGTTTAGGCTGTTGATACAGTAGGTTTGTGGTTTACCTATGATACTCTATGATACTCTATGCATTTGATGTATTAGTGGCCTACCTCGTGTTTACCTTGCTTACTGCAAATCGCTCTGGATTAAGAGCATCTGCTAAATGCCTAAATTGTAATGAATTACATTTTTATAGCGCTTTTCCAAGTGCTCAAAGCACTTTACAATGGTTCATTCATTCATACATTGGGAGGTGAAGCGGCGAACAGTCGACGCCAGCGTCCTCACTTCCCACATTCACACACCAATGGTGGCGAGCTCACACCGACCAACTCATTGGAGGCAATGTAGGGTTCAGTGTCTTGCCCAAGGACACTTCGACATGTGGACAGGAGGAGCCGGGATTCGAGCCGCCGACCCAGGGATCATTGGACGACCTGCTCTACCTCCTGAGCCACAGCCGCCCTAATGTGGACTGTGGTAAAAGTTTTACCGTAAAACATTTCTGCAGAGGTCTCATTTGGTTCCTTCTCTCCGCAGGTCTTCCTGTGGATGGGCCGCTCCGCGAACGAACGTGAGACCAAGGAGGCGAGCAACAGTGCAGTGGAGTACCTCAGGACTCACCCGGCGGGCCGCGACCCCGACACGCCCATCATCACCGTCAAACAGGGCTACGAGCCGTACACCTTCACGGGCTGGTTCAGCGCATGGGACCCTCATACGTGGAGCGTGAGTCAGTCACAGCATGTGCTTCTCAAAGTGGGGTCCAGCCAGATCAGACCCCCAGGGGTTCCTTGAGGAGGTTATATAGCCTAGGGGGTCCCCAGAAGAAAATCATACTAAAGTTTAACCATTTGAACCCTATTTTATGCTTCCATTCAAAAATAGCAGATCTACAAGGTCACAACGCATCACGTTGCGATGCCTTGCGAGTTTGTACTGTAGGTATGCTATTTTTGAAAATCTAGGGAACATCTTTGAAATATTTGGCATCATTTACATTTTTCTTTGAAAATAAAAATCTTCTCATATAGACACAATATTTTAAGGTGGAGGTCAGTGGCCAACAAAAAAACAAACGAAAAAAAAAAAACATTGTTCCTCTAATCATTGTTGGAAAAGCATTGTAACGTGTAGCAATATCACGTTATAGTTCATAGTTAATTTAATGTATGAATCTCTGGCAAACAACATTTGGGGCCAGTGCAAAACCATTTGAGAACCATTGAATCAAAAACAATCTCATCTGATTACCACAAGTGGGCACTAGAGCACTTTCTAGATTCCACCCAATGCCACATTTTAAGGGCTTGAGGCACACTTCAAATCACTATTCATGGTATTCTGTTATCGCAACCAATTGGGGATCTGGGTAAACAAGCCTGATCAAGTCTGTGATCATGTAAATCTGTCATAATGCTAACAGTTCTACAAAAATATGAGAATCCTATGAATACTTTAATCTAATCGGTCTGCAAAGTGTGCAAATCTATTTACACATTCACAAATCAAAAAAATGGAAGAGTGCAAATCTATTTACATACAGTATTTGCATATAGTTTTGAGGCAATTTTAGCTCCATAAACGGGGAATCTCACATGGGTTTTGAAGACTGCATGATAATTGCACATAAATGTTTTTATTGTATGGGGTCACTGTTGATTTACTAATGACATGACATGTGGCTTGACCTTTGTATGGGGTCACTGTTGATTTACTAATGACATGACATGTGGCTTGACCTTTGTATGGGGTCACTGTTGATTTACTAATGACATGACATGTGGCTTGACCTTTGTATGGGGTCACTGTTGATTTACTAATGACATGACATGTGGCTTGACCTTTGTATGGGGTCACTGTTGATTTACTAATGACATGACATGTGGCTTGACCTTTGTATGGGGTCACTGTTGATTTACTAATGACATGACATGTGGCTTGACCTTTGTATGGGGTCACTGTTGATTTACTAATGACATGACATGTGGCTTGACCTTTGTATGGGGTCACTGTTGATTTACTAATGACATGACATGTGGCTTGACCTTTGTATGGGGTCACTGTTGATTTACTAATGACATGACATGTGGCTTGACCTTTGTATGGGGTCACTGTTGATTTACTAATGACATGACATGTGGCTTGACCTTTGTATGGGGTCACTGTTGATTTACTAATGACATGACATGTGGCTTGACCTTTGTATGGGGTCACTGTTGATTTACTAATGACATGACATGTGGCTTGACCTTTGTATGGGGTCACTGTTGATTTACTAATGACATGACATGTGGCTTGACCTTTGTATGGGGTCACTGTTGATTTACTAATGACATGACATGTGGCTTGACCTTTGTATGGGGTCACTGTTGATTTACTAATGACATGACATGTGGCTTGACCTTTGTATGGGGTCACTGTTGATTTACTAATGACATGACATGTGGCTTGACCTTTGTATGGGGTCACTGTTGATTTACTAATGACATGACATGTGGCTTGACCTTTGTATGGGGTCACTGTTGATTTACTAATGACATGACATGTGGCTTGACCTTTGTATGGGGTCACTGTTGATTTACTAATGACATGACATGTGGCTTGACCTTTGTATGGGGTCACTGTTGATTTACTAATGACATGACATGTGGCTTGACCTTTGTATGGGGTCACTGTTGATTTACTAATGACATGACATGTGGCTTGACCTTTGTATGGGGTCACTGTTGATTTACTAATGACATGACATGTGGCTTGACCTTTGTATGGGGTCACTGTTGATTTACTAATGACATGACATGTGGCTTGACCTTTGTATGGGGTCACTGTTGATTTACTAATGACATGACATGTGGCTTGACCTTTATCTTCTCAACAGGGAGGCAACTCCTATGAGGAGATGAAACAAAAGCTGAGCGATGCATCGTCTCTGTCACAGATCACTGTCGTAAGTGATTGACTAACTCTAATCCCTAATAACACCAATCCAAGTACTAATGAGTCACTAATGAAACAAACAATAATTCACAAATTTATGGACTTGAGATTTACTTCTTAATGATCCGTCATTTCATTTCTCTTTGTGTGACATGCCTTACTAGCCTTACTTAGTAGCCTTACTTTTGATTCCAATATTTTGTACTTAATTCACTCAAGTACATTTTGAATTCCGGACTTTTACTTGCAACGGATTATTTCTATATTGCAGTTTTGTAGTAAAACATCTGAGTACTTTTCCCACCTCTGATAGGACCTGAACAACACCGGCCTACAGAGTCAGAACCAGAACCCTGCTGCTGCTGCTGCTGCCGGGCCCGGGGCTGCTTACAGAGCCCCAGGCGGTCCCTTCAGCTCTCCTCCAGCCTACAGGGTCCACGGAGTGGGGGACGCGTCCCCCGGGCCTTCTAGTCCTTCAAGCCCAGCCACCCAGAGAGCCCAGTCGCCCAGCCTGCAGGCTGTCACCCAGCTGTCCCCCTCAAGTGGCGACAACGGGCTGCCGTCTCCCTCAGCTGGAGGAGGAGGTGCCTTTACCCCCTCCTCGCCACCGCCGGAGGACGCCGCTCTTTCCCCGGCACCCGCCGGAACCCCCCCGCCGCCCTCCTCCTCCCCCTCCTCCTCCTCAGCAGCAGGAGGAGGCTTCCTGTCCCCGGAGCTCCTTGTCGACAAGGCTCCCGCCGAGCTGCCCCGAGGAGTGGAGCCCACCCGGAGAGAGGTGAGCATGTGGTGGATCTATCGCAACATCGATAGCCTGAGATATACTGTAGGTAGGCTACCCTTGAGCTTGAGCGTCTATATTGAGCTTGAGCGTCTGTTACCCCCCAAAAAGGGGTAACAGTGACGGCCCAGGGGCCCATAATTTCTAGATCTGCCTATGCTTGTGGTGTGTCATTGTGATTCATGAAAAAGGTATTGGTCTGAGGAAGAGCCTCCTGGCTCGAAACTTTTATACCGCCAATAAATTAAACCCACGATGGGAGCTTAACTGTGTTTTATGGGACATGTTGTGAGCTTGTGGATCTGCTATTATAATTTTTTTATGGGTTTTAACATTTTGAACGCATTTCTTCTTTTATATGGGGGTCCCTGGCACAATATCTTTTCAGATGGGGGTCCGCAGCTAAATTCATATCAATTTGGCGGTCCATTTTACAGCCAGTGTTATTATGCTATTACCCATTAAAACCGGAAAAGCATCCGTGTCATTTTAGATTGTTGCGTTTGCTAGCAGATATACCTACAAGCTTGCAGTACATGATGTACATCTGCTATTTTTGAACATTTCTGAAATACCTTGAAATGTATTAGAACTAACTGATGTACTGTTAAAAGGCATTTGTGTAGAAAGATCCAGAGTGTGCAGCAGTAATAGCAACGAGTGACCTGTAGGGGTCAGGCTATGACCATTCCCTCTCTCTCTCTCTCTGTTTCCAGGACCACCTCTCTGATGTGGACTTCCAGAACCTGCTCGGTACAAACCTATGACCATTCCCTCTCTCTCTCTCTGTGTTTCCAGGACCACCTCTCTGATGTGGACTTTCAGAACCTGCTCGGTACAAACCTATGACCATTCCCTCTCTCTCTGTTTCCAGGACCACCTCTCTGATGTGGACTTCCAGAACCTGCTCGGTACAAACCTATGACCATTCCCTCTCTCTCTCTGTGTTTCCAGGACCACCTCTCTGATGTGGACTTCCAGAACCTGCTCGGTACAAACCTATGACCATTCCCTCTCTCTCTCTCTGTTTCCAGGACCACCTCTCTGATGTGGACTTCCAGAACCTGCTCGGTACAAACCTATGACCATTCCCTCTCTCTCTCTCTGTTTCCAGGACCACCTCTCTGATGTGGACTTCCAGAACCTGCTCGGTACAAACCTATGACCATTCCCTCTCTCTCTCTCTGTTTCCAGGACCACCTCTCTGATGTGGACTTCCAGAACCTGCTCGGTACAAACCGCTCAGATTTCCAACGCCTGCCGAGGTGGAGGCAGAACGACTTGAAGAAAAAGGCGGGACTTTTCTGAGACCGCAAAGCACATTTGAATGGGATTCACGAGGGAATATTGTGATATTGCCAAAGCTTATAATAGCATGATTCTTTTGATAAACTTCACACTAAAGCTATAACAAGTCTAGGCCATGGAGTATATTTAATGTCCAACAAAGCAAGTCATTTTTCCAAAAATATTTGGTTGAAATTAGTCCCACTAAAAATGACTTATTTTAAAACAACCAACACTATGCCAGCCATATTGCTATGAAATAATCAAGAATATTTATATGAAATAATCAAGAATATTTAACCGCTTAAACCCGATGTACTTTGTTGTACCTCAAATTCCTCAATAGCAGATGATATAATAGAACATTATGTGAGGTGAATTGTGAGCTTGAAGATCAGCTTTATTGTGGAATGTTTGCTGAATGTTAATCCATTTTCACCAAATGTTAAAAGGAACCCTGACAAATATGACAAATATGCCTTAAAACATTATTCCTGCCCTCTACAACTAAAATTAAAAATACTTTAACTATTGTATTTATTTCATAAATAGAGAATCTTCTGTCACAAGTTGATGATGTCATATGTCTATGTGTGGTCCAGCCCTATGGAATGTATGGAATGCACTTGCTAATAAAAAGTATTTAAAATATAGCTTTGATGCTCATATTATCCTTAGGAAGCATAAAGTTGTTTTTTATTAGCACATGCATTCCATACATTCCATAGGGCTAGACCATATGGACCATCAACTTGCGACAGGAGCAGCTCCTATTGAGTGAAAGATTCAATATTTAAGGTATTTTCATTTTTTTATTTTAGTTGTAGAGGGCAAGTATAATGTTTTAAGGCATATTTGTCTTATTAGCCAGTGATCCTTTTAATACATTTTTGGAGAATGTTCACCTGTTAAGAGTATGACATGCCCAGTATAGGGCTGCTATACTCCTAAATTCTCCCAACATTTGATACAGAACATTTAACTTTGCTGTCAAATTGCCATGTCATGAGCTGCATTTATAGCATGAATAAATGAACCAAGAGTTTGGGTTGTGTCTTGTCATTACTTTATTTGAATGCTTAGTGCAAAATGCAGTTAAGTTTAAATGACACATTGAAAGCATCGCCATCCTGGTCAAGAACCTGACATGGAACATAAACCCCATTTCTGTTCAACATTTCTCTTGTAACATATTTGCTTGACAATATTTTGATATGATGATAAAAAATAAAAAAGCAATGACATTTGAGTAAAATACTTGAGAGCAAATTAAGTTACAATATGTTAAGTAGAAAGTCACGTTGAAAATGACTTGATATGCACTTCATATCAACAACAGTCAACAACAAAAGAATTATGGAACCGTTGCAAAAAACAAACAAAAGTTTGAACATCACATTTGCTCAGCAATATACTGTGCAATCAAAACGAAAACACACACACTCACATGCACACTCAAAGTAGTTTTGCTCTCAATAAGAATACAATAGCATTCATACAACATAATGTAGTGCTTGACAAAAAAATAACTCCAGTGATGAACCATATTGAGGCATTGATACACGTTTTACAAATCAGCACATTTTAGAAAGTTTAAATTACTTAATTAAAAAGCAAGTTGTATAAACAAAAACCATAAAAACAAAAACAAAGGTTCTTAAACTAGTGCTTGTTGGTTTGCTTGACAAATCATTATGTTTCCATAAAGCAAATACTTTGAATATTAGGGGCAAAGACAACATCCTACTAACCTCCCACTGAGCATTTTTTGGTCTAATAGACTAATATTCGTCTAAAGGGCCGTCTAAAAATGCGATAAACGTCTAAAAATTAAAGTTTTTTTAGACGTCTATTCTTAGATTAGACGTTGATTAGCGGTTGATTAGACGTCTATATATAGACGGTCTATATATAGACGTTTAAACAACCTCTAATCAACGTCTAATCTAAGAATAGACATCTAAAAAAACTTTAATTTTTAGACTTTTATCGCATTTTTAGACGCACGTCTAATAGCTCAGTAGGCTATAAGCCTTGTTTACCTTCAAAAACTACCATGTATCCAAATCTGCTGACCTTTTATTCTACTTACAATACTACGACATCACTTGTACTTTCTACATTTTGGCCTCATAGCATAATTACCTAAGTCATATTGTTTAAGAGCAATTTTTCATTTGCTCCTTTCTGAAACTATCTGCCTAAGTTGACTTAATTAGGCAAACTAATTTTGTTTAACCCATTTTGGGCGGGAACCCCTTTTGGTGTTAGCATTATGTTATGCTTTAGCTATTGAAAAATAGCAGACCTACAAGCTCATAGCGCGTCACCGAGTGGCGCGCTACGAGCTTGTAGGTCTGCTATTTTTGAAAAAACGAAGAACGACTGACATGAAAACTGTCAGGATGTAGAAGACATTTTTTAGAATCTGCCTTTATTACAGTGGGCTCACCCTGCCTTATTGTCAAAAAGTTGACTTGAATGTAACAAACATTCTGATAGGCTGAGGCACAATGAAGTAGCAGTGCTGGGACAGTAGAGTTAGGCAGAAATGTCAATTTAACCCAAAAATGAATGATGCTATGAGGATAACAATTTGCCATCAATCTAACATTCAGCCTTCATTTCACACATTTATTTTTTAAATATCTCTCAACCTCTCAACTACACATACCACATAGCTCATTTCAAAAGGCTATAATAACAGTCAAATAATGTAAGTCAACAGTCAAGATTGGTGAATGACAAAAATAACAAGAAAACATAAGCTTTTTGGAATACATTGTCAAGAAGAGTTTGACTTGGCTTTAACATTTCTTTATGGTCCCACAACGCTGTCTTTGGCATGGAGGTTTCCATACTGTACATGACCTGTGCTGTACAGTAGAGTAGCCTACTCATCATCATCATCATCTTTCGACCGTAGCCTACTGGGCGTCCAGGACCATGAGATGAACGAAGATTCCAGCGGACGAGATGACGTCGCCTCTCTTGGTGTGCAGAGGGACATGGCGGTATCCTGAACACAACAGGATGAGAGTTTAAATAAGCCTGTTGAAACTCACTTCAGCATACTGTAGAATACAGTTGTGGAAAAATTACTCACATTTTTTACTTAAGTAAAAGTATCAATACTGCAATGTCAATGTAGAAACATTCTGTTACAAGTAAAAGTTTGGCGTTCAAAATATGAGAAAATGTTTTTGTTTCATAAAAATTCTCTGTACATATGTTATGAGCTACTGCCTGTCAAGAAATTCCTTGCTGTGATTTGTTTTCCTAAGTATTGGAGTTTGGAAGCGCTCGTTTTTAATAAAGCAACCTCCTGCTGCCTCCTGCAACAGGTGGTACGCAGGGCTGTTCAGTGATATCCAACGAGCATTCCCAAACTCTGACACTTTCAGTGTCACCTGTGTGTCCTCCCCTAGGAGGTGAGGTTCATTCCTGTTTGTGTTACTCCCAGAGGAAGACCTTTGTCTGGTCCAAATGTGGATATTTGTATTTGTTGTGATACGATGCGAGAGTGCGGTCTAGCCAACACCAACTCGGGACTCCTGAATCACCGCCCTCCACAACACTCCTATCTAACATCAGGGTCTTGAGCTCTATGGTGTTTGCTGCGGTAAGCAGTTTTATTTGTTAAAATACTGTTTCCATCGTGACTGTGAGCAGTGTGGCCTCTTTCTTCGTTTAAGGCTTTTGGAAAGGTTTTCCTAATTTGTAACAAAATACATTTTGATGTATTTTCACCCCCTCTCTATGAGTTATTTCCCCTTCCAAATGCTTGAGCTTAGTTGTACAGTTGTACTGCAAATGAAATGACCTGTACTGTAGGGTTAGGCCTCACTCACACCTAGGACACACTTGTGTCCTAGGTGTGTTCTGTGTGTCATGGCCGCCTCAATGCATCTCCAATGGGAGATGCATTGGCTGTTTTCTGCCCCCCTCCCCCCCATCAAACAATGTTTGGTGAAACCATGTGACTTCCAGTGTTGCGACGTGTTGTGAGCTTGTAGATCGGCTATTTTCAGCATGCAACCAAGTGTAAAATGACTTATACTGGATCTCTTGTCCACTAGTCCCTTCCTAACATTTTAGTCTAGTTTTTATTTGTTGACTAAACCGTCAATATATTTAGTCTTAGTTTTAGTCACCATAGCTTAGTTTTCATTTAGTTTCCATTTAGTTTGTGGAAAAAGGTGTTGACGAACATTTTTCGTCTTAGTTTTAGTCGACGAAAACAACACTGGTGACTTCCATTGGAAATGCATTGAGGCGACCATGACACACAGAAGACACAGGACACAACAAGTGTGTCTTGCGTGTGTCTTCTAGGTGTGAGTGAGGCCATGGCCTTGCTTACCGTTCTGTAGGCTGGTGAGAGGTAGACAGTATTGACCTATGAGGTCATTCTGGGATGTGCAGTCATAGTCCTCCACCACAAACCGCACCATGACTAGTTCTGGGACATGGATGTCAAACTGGAAGTTCTCATTCCACATAGGGTTGAATCCTGCAGAATAAAAACAAGGGTCAGTCCTGTGTGTGTGTGTGTGTGTGTGATTGATTGATTGATTGATTCTAGCTTAGAGGAAGTACCAGCCGCTCCTCCAGACCATCATTGAACTAGGCTATAGGTGCAATCTACTTGTGTTTATCTTGGGCAGCCTAGGACACGTACACAGTTTGGTTGTAAGAGGCTTCCAACAACTTGGGATGCCAACAAAAAGCAGCCAAACGGCTTGTGAAATTCTGTGCAATCTCTTCCACTATCGGTAGCCGCCAAATATGGCGAAGATGCTGTTACTTGTACCCCTGAAGGGTGTGTGGGTATTTGCTGATTGCACTCTGTACAGCACCTTGTAAATATTTGTGTCCTTGTATTGTATCTCTTATGTGGACATAAATAAATGATTAAAATGTGTGTGTGTGCGCGCGTGTGCATACACCTACCATTGTTGTCGATATGGTGCGTTTCCTTGGTGTTGGTGTCTGCCGGAACGCCATAGAGCTCTACTCTGACCAGGGGGTCCACGATGGACGTGTGCTTGTCCTTGTTGACTTTAGGCAGCTGCTGGGCTGAGATCACCTTTTGTATTGATGCACATAAAACATGCCACGCCCAATTCAATATTGTGCATTTCAACAACCAAATTCATATAACAAAACATTCCTCATCTTAACCCATTTTGGGCGGGAACCCCTGTTGGTGTTTTAAGCATTATGTTATACTTTAGCTATTGAAAAATAGCAGATCTACAAGCTCATAGCACGGCACCGAGTGGCGCGCTATGAGCTTGTAGGTCTGCTATTTTTGAAAATTCGTGAAAATGTGCCTGAAATCTTTGAATATATATTCTATCAGAGCGAGTTTTTAACTCAAATCTTTGCTTCTGAAGGGTCTCTGGAACAACATATTTTCAGATGGGGGTCGACGGCCAAATACATCTAGTTTTGGGGGTCTTTGACATAAATGTTTGAAAACGACACACTTTTTTTTCCAGAAAACTGTCAGGAATTAGAAGGCATTTGTAGAATCGTCTAGTCTAGGCTATATACTCTTTAAGTGCATTTCTGTGGTTGGAACAATGATCTGCTTGCATTGCTCGAAAGAAAAGAATAAATCACTAGCAAAATACTCAATGTACAATTTTCTACTGACTTCAAGCAGAAACGGCGAGAGATCACTGGGTCTGTAAGCCCTGCACGGTTTAACGTGTAAAATGGTATGATTGTATAAAAAGTATGATTTTTGGAAAGCTGGCTCACCATAATGTGGAGGACTTTCTTCTTCAACCAGGGCCCTTTGCTCAGTGCGTTGGGGTTGAACTGAGAGGCCAGGTCTCTCAGGAAGTCCGGCTTCAGGAAGTAGCCACTCATGGCATTGGGCATAAACCGACCCTGGTTCAGGTCCATCTCCTTGGAGGCCGTCTGGAAGTTGAGGGCCACTAATGACAGAGAATGGGGAAGGTCGTGGATGTAATGACAGAGGCAGTCTGTAGTATGTTCTCTTAAAGGAGAATTCCATACTAAAAGGCTTTCTTACCTTTCTTTGTAGTTGTTACGTCCCCACCAAAGAGGTCCAGGTGTTATTTTGTGCAAAAGCTCCTTATTGGCTATTTCCCCTACCATAAGCCCTAAATGAATTGCATTGAATGGGAATTGAATGGGGCTATGGGATTCGCTTATTTCCATCGCTCAAAACATTTTGTTTTTGTATATATCCTCTCTTCATAATGTAAATAATATCCCAAGCGGAACACTTTACTACTTATTTCGATGGAAATAAGCGAATTAGCACAACAGCCCATAGCCCCATGCAATTCAATGCAATTCATTGAGGGTTTATGGTAGGGGAAATAGCCAATAAAGAGTTTTTGCACAAAAAAAACACCTAGGCCTCTTTGGTGGGGACGTAACAACTACAAAGAAAGGTAAGAAAGCCTTCTAGCATGGAATTCTCCTTTAATACAGAAGCGCACCTTACTATGACATGCTCACTATGTTTTTCCACGGCTGCCACAGTGCCACCGCCTCTTTTACATAAAACCCATATGCATATGGGATCCAGCCTCTTTTACATAGAACCCATATGCATATGGGATCCAGCCTCTTTTACATAGAACCCATATGCATATGGGATCCAGCCTCTTTTACATAGAACCCATATGCATATGGGATCCAGCCTCTTTTACATAGAACCCATATGCATATGGGATCCAGCCTCTTTTACATAGAACCCATATGCATATGGGATCCAGCCTCTTTTACATAGAACCCATATGCATATGGGATCCAGCCTCTTTTACATAGAACCCATATGCATATGGGATCCAGCCTCTTTTACATAGAACCCATATGCATATGGGATCCAGCCTCTTTTACATAGAACCCATATGCATATGGGATCCAGCCTCTTTTACATAGAACCCATATGCATATGGGATCCAGCCTCTTTTACATAGAACCCATATGCATATGGGATCCAGCCTCTTTTACATAGAACCCATATGCATATGGGATCCAGCCTCTTTTACATAGAACCCATATGCATATGGGATCCAGCCTCTTTTACATAGAACCCATATGCATATGGGATCCAGCCTCTTTTACATAGAACCCATATGCATATGGGATCCAGCCTCTTTTACATAGAACCCATATGCATATGGGATCCAGCCTCTTTTACATAGAACCCATATGCATATGGGATCCAGCCTCTTTTACATAGAACCCATATGCATATGGGATCCAGCCTCTTTTACATAGAACCCATATGCATATGGGATCCAGCCTCTTTTACATAGAACCCATATGCATATGGGATCCAGCCTCTTTTACATAGAACCCATATGCATATGGGATCCAGCCTCTTTTACATAGAACCCATATGCATATGGGATCCAGCCTCTTTTACATAGAACCCATATGCATATGGGATCCAGCCTCTTTTACATAGAACCCATATGCATATGGGATCCAGCCTCTTTTACATAGAACCCATATGCATATGGGATCCAGCCTCTTTTACATAGAACCCATATGCATATGGGATCCAGCCTCTTTTACATAGAACCCATATGCATATGGGATCCAGCCTCTTTTACATAGAACCCATATGCATATGGGATCCAGCCTCTTTTACATAGAACCCATATGCATATGGGATCCAGCCTCTTTTACATAGAACCCATATGCATATGGGATCCAGCCTCTTTTACATAGAACCCATATGCATATGGGATCCAGCCTCTTTTACATAGAACCCATATGCATATGGGATCCAGCCTCTTTTACATAGAACCCATATGCATATGGGATCCAGCCTCTTTTACATAGAACCCATATGCATATGGGATCCAGCCTCTTTTACATAGAACCCATATGCATATGGGATCCAGCCTCTTTTACATAGAACCCATATGCATATGGGATCCAGCCTCTTTTACATAGAACCCATATGCATATGGGATCCAGCCTCTTTTACATAGAACCCATATGCATATGGGATCCAGCCTCTTTTACATAGAACCCATATGCATATGGGATCCAGCCTCTTTTACATAGAACCCATATGCATATGGGATCCAGCCTCTTTTACATAGAACCCATATGCATATGGGATCCAGCCTCTTTTACATAGAACCCATATGCATATGGGATCCAGCCGCAAGGCGCTCAGAATACAGCCAATCTTTAAAGGCACTACACGCAGGCTACTTCTCGTTGTTTTGTTTGTTTTTCAGAGCAGAGCACTTTTTCGTTTAAAAGTTAAACGACTGAACACTTTCAGATGAGCTCAGGTGACGTTGACTGCTTTGTATTTCTGATCAATCACAGCAAAGAATATTTCCATTTTTCATGATGCGTGTGATTTCCCCGAAACGCCACCAGATGGAGACAGAGGAAAGTGTTTCAATCTGGACTGCAGCATCATTTTCTACAATAATGTAGTGGGGTGTTCCCTAAGGGAAAACATTGAAGACCACCTGATCTAGAACCTTGAGTGTAGTAGTAGGAGCTTGTGAATACGAGGCGTTGCAGGCGTACTGTACCTATCTGGCAGCCAGCGTTCCACATGGGCACAGGGTTGTAGTAGGAGGAGTCAGGGGTACTGTACCTATCTGGCAGCCAGCGTTCCACATGGGCACAGGGTTGTAGTTCTAGTACTGTACCTATCTGGCAGCCAGCGTTCCACATGGGCACAGGGTTGTAGTTCTAGTACTGTACCTATCTGGCAGCCGGCGTTCCACATGGGCACAGGGTTGTAGTTCTAGTACTGTACCTATCTGGCAGCCAGCGTTCCACATGGGCACAGGGTTGTAGTTCTAGTACTGTACCTATCTGGCAGCCAGCGTTCCACATGGGAACAGGGTTGTAGTTACCTATCTGGCAGCCAGCGTTCCACATGGGCACAGGGTTGTAGTTCTAGTACTGTACCTATCTGGCAGCCAGCGTTCCACATGGGAACAGGGTTGTAGTTCTAGTACTGTACCTATCTGGCAGCCAGCGTTCCACATGGGCACAGGGTTGTAGTTCTAGTACTGTACCTATCTGGCAGCCAGCGTTCCACATGGGAACAGGGTTGTAGTTCTAGTACTGTACCTATCTGGCAGCCAGCGTTCCACATGGGAACAGGGTTGTAGTTCTAGTACTGTACCTATCTGGCAGCCGGCGTTCCACATGGGCACAGGGTTGTAGTTCTAGTACTGTACCTATCTGGCAGCCAGCGTTCCACATGGGCACAGGGTTGTAGTTCTAGTACTGTACCTATCTGGCAGCCAGCGTTCCACATGGGAACAGGGTTGTAGTTCTAGTACTGTACCTATCTGGCAGCCGGCGTTCCACATGGGCACAGGGTTGTAGTTCTAGTACTGTACCTATCTGGCAGCCGGCGTTCCACATGGGCACAGGGTTGTAGTTCTAGTACTGTACCTATCTGGGCAGCCAGCGTTCCACATGGGAACAGGGTTCTAGTTCTAGTACTGTACCTATCTGGCAGCCGGCGTTCCACATGGGAACAGGGTTCTAGTTCTAGTACTGTACCTATCTGGCAGCCAGCGTTCCACATGGGAACAGGGTTGTAGTTCTAGTACTGTACCTATCTGGCAGCCAGCGTTCCACATGGACACAGGGTTGTAGTTCTAGTACTGTACCTATCTGGCAGCCGGCGTTCCACATGGGAACAGGGTTGTAGTTCTAGTACTGTACCTATCTGGCAGCCAGCGGTCCACATGGGAACAGGGTTGTAGTTCTAGTACTGTACCTATCTGGCAGCCAGCGTTCCACATGGGAACAGGGTTGTAGTTCTAGTACTGTACCTATCTGGCAGCCAGCGTTCCACATGGGAACAGGGTTGTAGTTCTAGTACTGTACCTATCTGGGCAGCCAGCGTTCCACATGGGAACAGGGTTCTAGTTCTAGTACTGTACCTATCTGGGCAGCCAGCGTTCCACATGGGAACAGGGTTCTAGTACTGTACCTATCTGGGCAGCCAGCGTTCCACATGGGAACAGGGTTCTAGTTCTAGTACTGTACCTATCTGGCAGCCGGCGTTCCACATGGGAACAGGGTTCTAGTTCTAGTACTGTACCTATCTGGCAGCCAGCGTTCCACATGGGAACAGGGTTGTAGTTCTAGTACTGTACCTATCTGGCAGCCAGCGTTCCACATGGACACAGGGTTGTAGTTCTAGTACTGTACCTATCTGGCAGCCAGCGTTCCACATGGGAACAGGGTTGTAGTTCTAGTACTGTACCTATCTGGCAGCCGGCGTTCCACATGGGAACAGGGTTGTAGTTCTAGTACTGTACCTATCTGGCAGCCAGCGGTCCACATGGGAACAGGGTTGTAGTTCTAGTACTGTACCTATCTGGCAGCCAGCGTTCCACATGGGAACAGGGTTGTAGTTCTAGTACTGTACCTATCTGGCAGCCAGCGTTCCACATGGGAACAGGGTTGTAGTTCTAGTACTGTACCTATCTGGCAGCCAGCGTTCCACATGGGAACAGGGTTGTAGTTCTAGTACTGTACCTATCTGGCAGCCAGCGTTCCACATGGGCACAGGGTTGTAGTTCTAGTACTGTACCTATCTGGCAGCCAGCGTTCCACATGGGAACAGGGTTGTAGTTCTAGTACTGTACCTATCTGGCAGCCAGCGTTCCACATGGGCACAGGGTTGTAGTTCTAGTACTGTACCTATCTGGCAGCCAGCGGTCCACATGGACACAGGGTTGTAGTTCTAGTACTGTACCTATCTGGCAGCCAGCGTTCCACATGGGAACAGGGTTGTAGTTCTAGTACTGTACCTATCTGGCAGCCAGCGTTCCACATGGGAACAGGGTTGTAGTTCTAGTACTGTACCTATCTGGCAGCCAGCGTTCCACATGGGCACAGGGTTGTAGTTCTAGTACTGTACCTATCTGGCAGCCAGCGTTCCACATGGGCACAGGGTTGTAGTTCTAGTACTGTACCTATCTGGCAGCCAGCGTTCCACATGGGAACAGGGTTGTAGTTCTAGTACTGTACCTATCTGGCAGCCAGCGGTCCACATGGGAACAGGGTTGTAGTTCTAGTACTGTACCTATCTGGCAGCCAGCGTTCCACATGGGCTCAGGGTTGTAGTTCTAGTACTGTACCTATCTGGCAGCCAGCGTTCCACATGGACACAGGGTTGTAGTTCTAGTACTGTACCTATCTGGCAGCCAGCGTTCCACATGGGAACAGGGTTGTAGTTCTAGTACTGTACCTATCTGGCAGCCGGCGTTCCACATGGGCACAGGGTTGTAGTTCTAGTACTGTACCTATCTGGCAGCCAGTGTTCCACATGGGAACAGGGTTGTAGTTCTAGTACTGTACCTATCTGGCAGCCAGCGTTCCACATGGGCACAGGGTTGTAGTTCTAGTACTGTACCTATCTGGCAGCCAGCGTTCCACATGGGAACAGGGTTGTAGTTCTAGTACTGTACCTATCTGGCAGCCAGCGTTCCACATGGGCACAGGGTTGTAGTTCTAGTACTGTACCTATCTGGCAGCCAGCGGTCCACATGGGCACAGGGTTGTTGTTATAGTACTGTACCTATCTGGCAGCCAGCGGTCCACATGGGAACAGGGTTGTAGTTCTAGTACTGTACCTATCTGGCAGCCGGCGTTCCACATGGGCACAGGGTTGTAGTTCTAGTACTGTACCTATCTGGCAGCCAGTGTTCCACATGGGAACAGGGTTGTAGTACTGTACCTATCTGGCAGCCAGCGTTCCACATGGGCACAGGGTTGTAGTTCTAGTACTGTACCTATCTGGCAGCCAGCGTTCCACATGGGAACAGGGTTGTAGTTCTAGTACTGTACCTATCTGGCAGCCAGCGGTCCACATGGGAACAGGGTTGTAGTTCTAGTACTGTACCTATCTGGCAGCCAGCGGTCCACATGGGAACAGGGTTGTAGTTCTAGTACTGTACCTATCTGGCAGCCAGCGTTCCACATGGGCACAGGGTTGTAGTTCTAGTACTGTACCTATCTGGCAGCCAGCGTTCCACATGGGCACAGGGTTGTAGTTCTAGTACTGTACCTATCTGGCAGCCAGCGTTCCACATGGGCTCAGGGTTGTAGTTCTAGTACTGTACCTATCTGGCAGCCAGCGTTCCACATGGGCACAGGGTTGTAGTTCTAGTACTGTACCTATCTGGCAGCCAGCGTTCCACATGGGAACAGGGTTGTAGTTCTAGTACTGTACCTATCTGGCAGCCAGCGTTCCACATGGGCACAGGGTTGTAGTTCTAGTACTGTACCTATCTGGCAGCCGGCGTTCCACATGGGAACAGGGTTGTAGTTCTACTACTGTACCTATCTGGCAGCCAGCGTTCCACATGGGAACAGGGTTGTAGTTCTAGTACTGTACCTATCTGGCAGCCAGCGGTCCACATGGGCACAGGGTTGTAGTTCTAGTACTGTACCTATCTGTTAGCCAGCGTTCCACATGGGCACAGGGTTGTAGTTCTAGTACTGTACCTATCTGGCAGCCAGCGTTCCACATGGGAACAGGGTTGTAGTTCTAGTACTGTACCTATCTGGCAGCCAGCGTTCCACATGGGAACAGGGTTGTAGTTCTAGTACTGTACCTATCTGGCAGCCGGCGTTCCACATGGGAACAGGGTTGTAGTTCTAGTACTGTACCTATCTGGCAGCCAGCGTTCCACATGGGAACAGGGTTGTAGTTCTAGTACTGTACCTATCTGGCAGCCAGCGTTCCACATGGGCACAGGGTTGTAGTTCTAGTACTGTACCTATCTGGCAGCCAGCGTTCCACAT
Organism: Electrona antarctica; assembly: GCF_951216825.1. Taxonomy (NCBI): domain Eukaryota; kingdom Metazoa; phylum Chordata; class Actinopteri; order Myctophiformes; family Myctophidae; genus Electrona; species Electrona antarctica. The sequence continues at coordinate 3,523,063 of NC_136801.1, read as the reverse complement.
GGGAACAGGGTTGTAGTTCTAGTACTGTACCTATCTGGCAGCCAGCGTTCCACATGGGCACAGGGTTGTAGTTGGAGGAGTCGGTCCTGGAGCCGGCAGGGTAGATTCTGCTCAGCTTGTCCATGTTGTGATGGATGTAGGCTGTGGCTGTTGGAAGCACACCGAGGGTTAATACAGTGATGGATGTAGGCTGTGGCTGTGGTAGCACACCGAAGGTTAATACAGTGAAGCCATTAATTAACCCATTTTGGCCTGACATCGAAATTTAAAAGTCTTGATAAATCCTGACAGTTTTCTGAAATATCTTATGTTTCTGTATCAGTGGTGCTCAATATTTCATGTCAAGGAGTAGAGCCCCAAAAATATATGTATTTGGCCGCCGACCCCCATCTGAAAATATGTTGTTCCAGGGACCCCCCCCCCCAGAAGCAAAAATAGCAGACCTACAAGCTATGAGCTTGTAGATCTGCTATTTTTCAACAGCTAAATCATAACATAATGTTTAAAACGCCAAAAGGGGTTCCCGCCCAGAATGGGTTAAGACCTGAGGCCCATTTTACAAATGCCTTCTAAAACAGTAGTTCTCACACTACTCAAGATTTTGCTAAAATGTTCAAAAATAGCACCGACAAAGAAGGAACTTAAATATACAAAGAAATTACTGACAATGGCTATTAATCAAAATAGATCATATTCTATGGCAAAACTAGGCCATATTAAATAATGTCATACTTTTTTATTTATGAGCAAGGCAACAGAAAATGACCAACGCGTTTCGACCTACAAGGTCTTCGTCAGGGTCTGTCAATGCTTATTGTGACAAAGCCACTGATGTGTCATTTTATTTCTGCCTCTTGACCAGTTGCCACTCGTAAAATACATTTCTGTCTCAATGTGTTTTTACTGGTTAAATAAAGGTTAAATAAAAATACAAAGCCCCAATGATTAGTCAGTGTTTACCTGAGGTTTAGTCGGTGTTTACCTGAGGTTTCGGCCAGGTTCAAAGCTTTGCTCTCCTTAAAGGAGGACATCTCGTAAAAGGCCAGGCTGTCCTTAGCGTGTTCAAATCCATTGAAGTGGACACTCTTGCAGTAGATGACCATTTCGGAGAGTTCTTTGGCGAGTTTGATCTTTGATTTCTGCAAGGACACAGGAGAGAGAGAGAGAGAGAGATGCAGGGATTAGTCTGCAATTGTTGGTTTTTAGTAGTTCTTGGTTGGGTGTTCATTGTGGACCAAAGTTGATATTTGAAATTAAAGTGCACACTCTCACTGTACAGATGCATCTTAAGATAATATTAGATTTATTTGTATTGCTATTGCTACTACTTGTATTTGCCTGTATCTCCCTCTCTGTCTCTCCTTCTCTCTCTCTTTCCCCCCAGACACCCCAATTTTGTGACCCCCGTCACAAAATTGCTTGCTCAGGGTGGGATCTCTGTCGGGTCTCTGCTCTACATGTAACAGCGTCTTGAGACAACTTGTTGTGATTTGACACTTTAATAACATTGAACCCATTTTGGGCGGGAACCCCTTTTGGTGTTAGCATTATGTTATGCTTTAGCTATTGAAAAATAGCAGATCTACAAGCTCATAGCGTGCCACCGAGTGGCGCGCTACGAGCTTGTAGGTCTGCTATTTTTGAAAAATCGAAGAACGACTGACATAGAAACATAGCTTTTTCAGAAAACTGTCAGGATGTAGAAGACATTTATAGAATCTGATCTCAGGTCAAAATGGGTTCATTGAATGGGTTAATTGACCCATAAGGGTGGGGGTCTTGCAGTGCGTACTCACTGGAACTCACCTTAGCCTTGGCTTTCTGTCCGTTCTCCTTGGAGTCCGCAGCCTCGTCCTCCTCGGACACGCTGTCATCCTCTACGCTGCCGTTGTTGTTGAAGGCTGCGTCCAGCTTGTTCGACCGCTTGCCTTTGATTAGGAACCGGCCCTTCAGCTCCTGCACAGGGAAGTCTCATTGTCATACACGGGCCGTAAAACATCACATTGATTACGAAAGATTTCATTATTGAGCACTAAATTATTTTTTTATTTTTTATGAATGGGGTAGGCGTAATTTCCAGACACACACACCCCATCAGCAGCCGATGAGAGAGTTCAATTACACTGTATACAGTAATCTGTGCGCATACAGAGAATGCCATATTGCCCTAGGCATTCATCTCATGGGTAGTATCTCTTAACCTGACTCCGCCAGATGGGGCAGCAGAGAGTACACTGGGTTCCTGGGGGGAACCCAGTGTACTCTCTGCTGCCCCATCTGGCGGAGTCAGGTTAAGTATCTCTGAGAATGACACAGAAAGATGATTCCAGATGCTATTGTCCCTCCCCCTGCATGTGTTATAAGACTCTTTTTTTTTTAACTGAAAGTTACACCTCTAGGTCTAGCCGCTGCCCACTAACACAGAAGAAAATAGCAGATAAATAATGCAGTGCTTAAAGGTAATGCCCCCATGTATACATGTATGTAATCTGACACCACTGCCATATCAAGTAGTCATTACTCATACGCATGAGTGACGGTTTTCGATGGTGACGTATATGTCGATCAGTGTCGGGTGGCTTAAAGGAAATGCCTCTATGTACATGTATATAATTTGTAAGTTGATTAGCGGTATACTGTGGTTACTTTGCGCCCCGTTTGATGCGTATGTATCGTGCCAGCATATGACGTCAGGGTATAACTGGTATAACTAGCTCTCAATGATGACATAATAAAGATGTGGATTAAAGGACCCAATGCCAGGGTGTAATTGGTTTTCGATGGTGACGTAATGACGATATGTTTTAGTGTCGGGAGGATTAAAGGTAATGCCCCCATGTATACATGTATGTAATCTGACACCACTGCCGTATCAGGCACAGGTAGTCATTACGTCATACGCTGGCACGGCGCATACGCATCAAACATCGTCCTGGACGAAAACTATTACTTGCGCGCTCTGCTTGCGCAAGTAATAACATCAAGACCAGCTGAGTACATGTCCTGCCATGCATACCTGGCCCAAGTCCTGTCCATGTAAATTAAATTCTTTTTGGAAACTCAGTCCCTTGCAGCCAAACGAGGTGTTCTCTCATTCACTGCTCGAGCTCACAGACACATCTTGTAAGGACTCGTCATCTGCTCAAAGCTCAGAGACACATCTTGTAAGGACTCGTCATCTGCTCAAAGCTCAGAGACACATCTTGTAAGGACTCGTCATCTGCTCAAAGGTGCTCTCTGATTTACACTAATACATTTCGCTAGAGGATTAAATCGTCCCTCGAGTTGCAGCAACTTGTTTTCAAGGGGGGTCCTCAAAATTATTGTTTGCGTCTCCAAACTCGGCAGCATCTTATTGACGTCTGGACTTGGAACAACCTGGCTGTGTCTAAAGCCACTTTCAGACATGCACAGTATTATGGAAGTTTTCCAGAGTTGAAACGGAGGGACTGTATGTATGAACGCAACCTTCCGGATCAGTAGGATCGGACGACGTGCAACTGATTTTATGCAGGCAGGACCCTTGACTTAAGTCCGGGTTATGTCCGATTTGGCTCAATCCGCTCTGTATGAACGGATGTGGTGATAGTCTTTGTTGACGGGTGGAGCCGTCTCTTTACTAAAGCAGTAGACAACGAGTAGTGCACAGACTGGGTTGCAGTACATAGTTCAGACAGTACTTAGTTTAGACTAGTCATTTGGTTAGACCAGTCATTAGTCCTACAACTTCAATCTCAAACCCTCACCCTAAACCTAACCTCCCACGGGGCAGCACACCTAAACCTAACCTTAACCCATGTCTAACCAATGACTAGTCTAAACTAAGTATGCACCCCTCCCACGGGGCAACACACCTAAACCTAACCTGAACCCATGTCTAAACAATGACTAGTCTAAACTAAGTATGCACCCCTCCCACGGGGCAGCACACCTAAACCTAACCTTAACCCATGTCTAACCAATGACTAGTCTAAACTAAGTACTGCACCCCTCCCACGGGGCAACACACCTAAACCTAACCTGAACCCATGTCTAAACAATGACTAGTCTAAACTAAGTATGCACCCCTCCCACGGGGCAGCACACCTAAACCTAACCTTAACCCATGTCTAACCAATGACTAGTCTAAACTAAGTACTGCACCCCTCCCACGGGGCAGCACACCTAAACCTAACCTTAACCCATGTCTAACCAGTGACTAGTCTAAACTAAGTACTGCACCCCTCCCAAGGGGCAACACACCTAAACCTAACCTTAACCCATGTCTAACCAATGACTAGTCTAAACTAAGTACTGCACCCCTCCCAAGGGGCAACACACCTAAACCTAACCTTAACCCATGTCTAACCAGTGACTAGTCTAAACTAAGTACTGCACCCCTCCCACGGGGCAACACACCTAAACCTAACCTTAACCCATGTCTAACCAGTGACTAGTCTAAACTAAGTATGCACCCCTCCCACGGGGCAGCACACCTAACCCTAACCTTAACCCATGTCTAACCAGTGACTAGTCTAAACTAAGTACTGCACCCCTCCCACGGGGCAGCACACCTAAACCTAACCTTAACCCATGTCTAACCAATGACTAGTCTAAACTAAGTACTGCACCCCTCCCACGGGGCAGCACACCTAAACCTAACCTTAACCCATGTCTAACCAATGACTAGTCTAAACTAAGTATGCACCCCTCCCAAGGGGCAGCACACCTAAACCTAACCTTAACCCATGTCTAACCAGTGACTAGTCTAAACTAAGTATGCACCCCTCCCACGGGGCAACACACCTAAACCTAACCTTAACCCATGTCTAACCAATGACTAGTCTAAACTAAGTATGCACCCCTCCCACGGGGCAACACACCTAAACCTAACCTTAACCCATGTCTAACCAATGACTAGTCTAAACTAAGTATGCACCCCTCCCACGGGGCAACACACCTAAACCTAACCTTAACCCATGTCTAACCAATGACTAGTCTAAACTAAGTATGCACCCCTCCCACGGGACAGCACACCTAAACCTAACCTTAACCCATGTCTAACCAATGACTAGTCTAAACTAAGTATGCACCCTGTATATAGAGACCAATGTCCTCTGAAAGGTATTGAGATCCTTGCATCTCACTCAGGCTGGGCTGGTGTTGTATTTACGTGGCAGTAGTTAATGTGAGCGTCTACTAGGGCATTAAGCAACTAGTCGACTAGTAAAAATGACTAGAAGTGAATGCCCTAGCGTCTACTACCCAACACTGGACAACGTCCTGACCTGATTCCCCAGACATTTTTCCCCAGTGTTTATAATGTGAAAGTGGCTAAAGTTGTTTGTTTTCTGTTTGCATAATGAGGATCAGCCCTGATTCTAATAATAATAATATCCCATTCTGCACGGGAACCCCTTTTGGTGTTTTAATTAAGCATTATGTTATACTTTAGCTATTGAAAAATAGCAGATCTACAAGCTCGTAGCGCGCCACTCGGTGGCTACGAGCTTGTAGGTCTGCTATTTTTGAAAAATCGTGAATGTGGCACAAATCTTTGAATATATATATATATATATATTCTTTCAGAATACTTTTTATTACATAATGTTGTCACGTAAAACAGGAAGACCTCAGACTGGCGGAGTTCATTTTGGTAATTTGAGAGTTAGAATTACGGGCTGGGTCCATCTTTGGTGTCTGTTTCAGGTCGAGGATTAATATTAATGAGAGGCCCAAGGCTTTGTGAGCAGTCTATAGGATGTCCCAGTAAGAGGCGCCTGTCTGACCTACGCCTGTCTGTCAGTCTATAGGATGTCTCGGTAAGAGGCGCCTGTCTGACCTACGCCTGTCTGTCAGTCTATAGGATGTCTCAGTAAGAGGCACCTGTCTGACCTACCTCATCAGGTGAGGGGAAATTGACTGCCATAGTGTCACATTGGTACAGTGGAACATTCCTATGAGTCTGGTTATTTTCAGTGGTTAATGCATAATGTATATATTCAAGCTGCCTCTGTATACGAGCTAAAAGGTTTGCGAACCTCTGGTCTATAGGATTTCTCAGCAAAAGCCAACGCCTGTCTGAACCTACCTCAGGTGAGGGGAAGTGGACGGGCATGGTGTCACTGACCCTACCTCAGGTGAGGGGAAGTGGACGGGCATGGTGTCACTGAACCTACCTCAGGTGAGGGGAAGTGGACGGGCATGGTGTCACTGAACCTACCTCAGGTGAGGGGAAGTGGACGGGCATGGTGTCACTGAACCTACCTCAGGTGAGGGGAAGTGGACGGGCATGGTGTCACTGAACCTACCTCAGGTGAGGGGAAGTGGACGGGCATGGTGTCACTGAACCTACCTCAGGTGAGGGGAAGTGGACGGGCATGGTGTCTGACCCTACCTCAGGTGAGGGGGAATGGACGGGCATGGTGTCTGACCCTACCTCAGGTGAGGGGAAGTGGACAGGCATGGTGTCTGACCCTACCTCAGGTGAGGGGAAGTGGGCAGGAATGGTGTCTGACCCTACCTCAGGTGAGGGGAAGTGGACGGGCATGGTGTCTGACCCTACCTCAGGTGAGGGGGAATGGACGGGCATGGTGTCTGACCCTACCTCAGGTGAGGGGGAATGGACGGGCATGGTGTCTGACCCTACCTCAGGTGAGGGGGAATGGACGGGCATGGTGTCTGAACCTACCTCAGGTGAGGGGAAGTGGACGGGCATGGTGTCTGAACCTACCTCAGGTGAGGGGAAGTGGACGGGCATGGTGTCACTGAACCTACCTCAGGTGAGGGGAAGTGGACGGGCATGGTGTCTGAACCTACCTCAGGTGAGGGGAAGTGGACGGGCATGGTGTCACTGAACCTACCTCAGGTGAGGGGAAGTGGACGGGCATGGTGTCTGAACCTACCTCAGGTGAGGGGAAGTGGACGGGCATGGTGTCACTGAACCTACCTCAGGTGAGGGGAAGTGGACGGGCATGGTGTCACTGACCCTACCTCAGGTGAGGGGAAGTGGACGGGCATGGTGTCACTGACCCTACCTCAGGTGAGGGGAAGTGGACGGGCATGGTGTCTGACCCTACCTCAGGTGAGGGGGAATGGACGGGCATGGTGTCTGACCCTACCTCAGGTGAGGGGAAGTGGACGGGCATGGTGTCACTGAACCTACCTCAGGTGAGGGGAAGTGGACGGGCATGGTGTCTGAACCTACCTCAGGTGAGGGGAAGTGGACGGGCATGGTGTCTGACCCTACCTCAGGTGAGGGGGAATGGACGGGCATGGTGTCTGACCCTACCTCAGGTGAGGGGAAGTGGACGGGCATGGTGTCACTGAACCTACCTCAGGTGAGGGGAAGTGGACGGGCATGGTGTCTGAACCTACCTCAGGTGAGGGGAAGTGGACGGGCATGGTGTCTCCCACGGGCTGCGTGAGGAGAGCGCTGCCCAGGATGGAGCCCATGTGCTGGGCCATCAGCTTCTGTTGCTCCAGGCTGCAGTGGTTCTCCAGGGACAGGATCACTGGGTACTCCGAGGTCTGAGGAAACGGAACAAGAACAGCATTTGGTTTTGCGGAACCCAATGTTTTGCAGACCCTTTTGATGTCATTTAACCCATTCTGAACGGGAACCCCTTTTGGTGTTTTAACTAAGCATTATGTTATACTTTAGCTATTGAAAAATAGCAGATCTACAAGCTCATAGCGCGCCACCGAGTGGCGCGCTACGAGCTTGTAGGTCTGCTATTTTTGAAAAATCGTGAAAATGCGGCACAAATCTTTGAATATATATTCTTTCAGAAGACTTTTTTTTTATTTCGACGTAGGCCTAAATGGATTAATATCTTGAATCCACTTTTTTTTTTAATAGATTTTTTTTTCTTTTAATAGATTTTTTTTATAACCGTCTTGAACCATCTTCATTTCTATTATAGCCGTCTTTGCCCATCTTAATTTAAATTTTCTCTCATTTGCGCAAAGGTTTAGCACACTCTTTTGTGTTTTTACGTTCAGTCAGGGAACACAAACAAGATGTGCTTCAACTGTAATCCCATGAACGAGAGCAACCATGGAAACGAAACGACAGTCCAAGGTGTTAATTAAGCAGCGTGCCCGGTCCTGTCCGTGCCACAGGTGGTGGTTGTCTGCCTCCTCACGTACTTTGAAGGCGTAGTCTTTGATGGCCTTGATGACGTCTTTGAACAGGACCTTGGAGGTGAGCGTGTAACCGTGGTAAATGACGGGTTCTCCGTTCGGCCCGTCCCAGCAGTCCAGCTCCACACAGCGACAGCTCTTCATCAGGGCCCTGCGAGGAAGATGAAAACATCTTTTACCAACGGGTCACGCTCACAACACAGGCGGAACCACATTCACGCTCACAACACAGGCGGAACCACATTCACGCTCACAACACAGGCGGAACCACATTCACGCTCACAACACAATTTGCTAGGTTAAACAATGTTATTACTGTACTTAAAGTTACAGGATAACAAATATTGTATGATGACTTGGACTGATATCAACAGATAATAGCAAGCGCTTAATTCGAAATTTGTGTGAATCTTTTTTTATACAATTTTGTTTAAAATATTTGATTACCTCAACACATGTAAGTCTTTATACCTCAACACATGTAAGTCTACAAGCTCATAGCGCGCCACCGAGCTATCTGCTATTTTTGAAAAATCGAAGAACCACTGACATATAAACATAGCTTTCTATTTTTAGAATCTGATCTCAGGTCAAAATGGGTTAAACGAATTTTGATTCTACATCAACACATTTTGCTGGGGACCCCCCTCTGGAACCTTCTCAAGGACCCCACTTTGAGAAGCCTGGGTGTATAAAAGGTATACATGCCGTATGTAGGCCTCAGTGCTGCTGGGCCCTTTGAGAAGCCTGGGTGTATAAAAGGTATACATGCCGTATGTAGGCCTCAGTGCTGCTGGGCCCTTTGAGAAGCCCGGGGGTGTATAAAAGGTATACATGCCGTATGTAGGCCTCAGTGCTGCTGGGCCCTTTGAGAAGCCTGGGTGTGTATAAAAGGTATACATGCCGTATGTAGGCCTCAGTGCTGCTGGGCCCTTTGAGAAGCCCGAGGTGTAATAAAAGGTATACATGCCGTATGTAGGCCTCAGTGCTGCTGGGCCCTTTGAGAAGCCTGGGTGTATAAAAGGTATACATGCCGTATGTAGGCCTCAGTGCTGCTGGGCCCTTTGAGAAGCCTGGGGGTGTATTAAAGGTATACATGCCGTATGTAGGCTGCAGTGCTGCTGGGCCCTTTGAGAAGCCTGGGTGTATAAAAGGTATACATGCCGTATGTAGGCTGCAGTGCTGCTGGGCCCTTTGAGAAGCCTGGGGGGTGTATAAAAGGTAATACATGCCGTATGTAGGCCTCAGTGCTGCTGGGCCCTTTGAGAAGCCTGGGGGGTGTATAAAAGGTAATACATGCCGTATGTAGGCCTCAGTGCTGCTGGGGTCTTTGAGAAGCCTGGGGGTGTATAAAAGGTATACATGCCGTATGTAGGCCTCAGTGCTGCTGGGCCCTTTGAGAAGCCTGGGTGTATAAAAGGTAATACATGCCGTATGTAGGCCTCAGTGCTGCTGGGCCCTTTGAGAAGCCTGGGGGTGTATAAAAGGTATACATGCCGTATGTAGGCCTCAGTGCTGCTGGGCCCTTTGAGAAGCCCGAGGTGTAATAAAAGGTATACATGCCGTATGTAGGCCTCAGTGCTGCTGGGCCCTTTGAGAAGCCTGGGTGTGTATAAAAGGTATACATGCCGTATGTAGGCCTCAGTGCTGCTGGGCCCTTTGAGAAGCCCGAGGTGTAATAAAAGGTATACATGCCGTATGTAGGCCTCAGTGCTGCTGGGCCCTTTGAGAAGCCTGGGTGTATAAAAGGTATACATGCCGTATGTAGGCCTCAGTGCTGCTGGGCCCTTTGAGAAGCCTGGGGGTGTATTAAAGGTATACATGCCGTATGTAGGCTGCAGTGCTGCTGGGCCCTTTGAGAAGCCTGGGTGTATAAAAGGTATACATGCCGTATGTAGGCTGCAGTGCTGCTGGGCCCTTTGAGAAGCCTGGGGGGTGTATAAAAGGTAATACATGCCGTATGTAGGCCTCAGTGCTGCTGGGCCCTTTGAGAAGCCTGGGGGGTGTATAAAAGGTAATACATGCCGTATGTAGGCCTCAGTGCTGCTGGGGTCTTTGAGAAGCCTGGGGGTGTATAAAAGGTATACATGCCGTATGTAGGCCTCAGTGCTGCTGGGCCCTTTGAGAAGCCTGGGTGTATAAAAGGTAATACATGCCGTATGTAGGCCTCAGTGCTGCTGGGGTCTTTGAGAAGCCCGGGGGTGTATAAAAGGTAATACATGCCGTATGTAGGCCTCAGTGCTGCTGGGCCCTTTGAGAAGCCTGGGGGTGTAAATTAAAAGGTATACATGCCGTATGTAGGCCTCAGTGCTGCTGGGGCCTTTGAGAAGCCCGGGTGTACAGTAAAAGGTATACATGCCGTATGTAGGCCTCAGTGCTGCTGGGCCCTTTGAGAAGCCTGGGGTGTACAGTAAAAGGTAATACATGCCGTATGTAGGCCTCAGTGTAAAAGGTATACATGCCGTATGTAGGCCTCGGTGCTGCTGGGCCCTTTGAGCTGGTCGTCGGTCAGGTAGGTGTTGTGTGAGGAGGAGATGTAGTAGTGGTTGAGGGGCTGACTCATGTCCTGGAACACCTGCTTGTGGGCGGGGTTCAGGATGGAGCCCTCGTGCTGGTTCAGGTACATCAGGAACCCGTCCTTGGTCATGTGCTTCTTCTGCTTGGCTGAGGAGGAGGAGGAGGAGGTGTAAAGAAGGGATATTAGACATTTTAAATTATAAAGCAGATTTTAAAAAAACGACCAAAGGCTGACCAAAGTGCTGCACGAACAAAACAACAAAGTTTAAACGCAAAAAGCATTAACCCATTTTGGACTGAGGTCGATTAAAAAAAAGGCTTTTAAATCCTACATTTTTTCTGAAAAACCTATGTTTCTATGTCAGTGGTGCTCAACCTTTTTCATGTCAAGGACCCCCAGAATTATCTCTATTGGGCCACGGACCCCCATCTCAAAATATGTAGTTCCAGGGACCCCCCAGAAGCCAATATTTTAGTTAAAAATGTTCGCTCTGAAATATATATTCAAAGATTTGCGGCCCCTTTTTCACGACTTTTCAAAAATAGCAGACCTACAAGCTCAGACCTGAGCTTGTAGATCTGCTATTTTTCAATAGCTAAAGCATAACATAATGCTAACACCAAAAGGGGTTCCCGCCCAAAATGGGTTAAAAAACAACCAAAGGCTGACCAAAGTGCTGCACGACATGAAAATGATAACAAACAAAACAACAAAGTTTAAACGCAAAAAGCATTAAATACAGAGCATACAGTACAAATCCAACGGGAAGACAAATAGCTGAAGTTAAAAAACAAAAGGCCAAGAAAGAAATAAGATTCATTTGAAAGGCTATGCAGAGCATGACTTTTTATCTTGTATCTCTGTATTTAAACGTTTTGTTTCACCTGTAAATTAATGCCTTATTTTGACAATACATTGTCACAAAAAAGTAGCAAAAGCTTGTGCACTATTTTTGCGCTATTTGTTTACGTTAACGTGAAAGTGGTTAACACCTTGAGGGCCCGGACCTATTTAATCCATTAATAAAATGTGCCCATCATTTATAGCGCCCGGACCACTTTTACCGGGGGACCGGAAGTTGTTGTGAATGTCTGTGTAGCAGCTAACAATAGCCACACCACTCTAGAGTCGATCGACAACAACGGGAGGTAAGAATAAATCTATCGCAACTAGCGACTGGACCGCCGTCTAACACAGGATATTTTTTCATAATTAGACGGGATGATTTAGATCGCGAGTTATGAACGTTTTAATATTTTCGTTGTCGTCCGCTAAACAGGCAGGGAACATTTTCGATGACGTGTCACTGTTGTGCAACACCGAGGATTGGGCAACAAGCGCTCCTAGGCTGTGGAGCGATGCGACCGGTTTTGATATCATTAATCTCCGTCCTATTTATCAATCTCCATCTCGGGCAACTTGACCGTGAACTTGAACTTGACGGTGATCTCCGTCTGGGGCCCTTAAACTGTTAAGTGTGTCTGAGTATTATTGAACCAATGAAAAGTATTAAGAGCTTGTGACTAGTTAATAACTAGAACCTTATGTGAAGTATAATTTAAACAAAAGACAAGGATCTCTCTGTGCTCAAATAAGGTCAGGAACATTAGCATTAGCACTGGAGACTGGAGGTTTAATGCCACTCCTGGAGAAGAGAGATCTTGCCTGTTCTGTGATCTTGATGGAATTGAAAACGAAGTTCACTTTTTGTTTTACTGCTCTAAATAATGACGACATAAGGGATATTTTGGTTAATAAGATGTCTTCTATCTGTGGGGATTTCCTAGATTTAAATGACTATGTAAAAATGGAGATATGTTTTGCCAAAGGGACTTTTGTTGTGGCAGATTTTATTTGTCAAGCTTGGGAAACATGCTGTAATGTAAACATGCTGTAAATGCATGAATTATGTAATGTAAACATGCTGTAAATGCATGAATTATGTAATGTAAACATGCTGTAAATGCTATTGTGAAATGGTGTCTTATAAACCCATGAGGGTGGGCACATTGTGTGCAGGACGCGAAAATAAATAAACAATCAATCAAAACTACAATGAATCAATACTGTACAAACTTACAGCGACAATAAGTACAGTACGCTGAAGCCACAGGAACAGTATCTAATACTCTATACACTCCCAAGATGTCGTTCTTCGATTTTTCAAAAATAGCAGACCTACAAGCTAGTAGCGCGCCACCCGAGTGGCGCGCTATGAGCTTGTAGATCTGCTATTTTTCAATAGCTAAAGCATAACATAATGCTAACACCAAAAGGGGTTCCCGCCCAAAATGGGTTATACAGTAGCCGGTTTTCATTAGATTGTCCTACCCGTTTCATCCATCTCGTACGTGTCGATCAGCCTGACGGCGTCCTCCACGTTCAGAGGCTCCCTCTGCTCGTTGAGCAGGAAGTTGAGCAGGTCCCTGGTGCTCATCTGACCCTCCGTCAGGGCGTACTTCCCGTAGATCACGTCTACCTCCTCCCGGTAGGTCAGCAGGTCGTAGAAGTGCTTGATCTCGGAGCCTTCCAAGGCGCCGGAGTGGGACGTGTCACATTTCTATGGGAGGTGATAATTGCGAGACAGTCGATCAAATTGTATTGACAATTTCGTCAACAAATAAAAACTAGACTAAAATGTTAGGAAGGGACTAGTGGACAAGAGATCCAGTATAAGTCATTTTACAAGTTTACAAGCCGATCTACAAGCTCACAACGCGTCGCAGCACGACGCGTTATGAGCTTGTAGATCGGCTATTTTCAGCAAGTGTAAAATCAGCCATTATACGATGGCATCAAGGCCCGGAAAATACATTTTAGTCGACTAAATCAACTGTAGATTTAGTCGACTAAAATCTTATGATATTTAGTCGACTAAAACTAGACTAACACTAAAAGTATTCCAGGTGACTAAAATGTGACTTGAACTAAATGAACACTATTCAATTAAGAGACTATGACTAAAACTAAAATAGAAAATTTGCTGCCAAAAACAACACTGGTAAAGACAGACTCACAGCAAAGAGCTCCTCGGCGTAGGTGTCGGCCACCTCAACGTTAATCTGTCGCAAGAAATGCTTCAGCTCCTTCAGCGTCATCTTGTTGTCCTCGTTCTTGTCCGCTTTCCGCATGCAGTTGAAGATCCAGCTGACATTTACCATGTAAGGATTTGCCTGCTATGCTACTGCCTGCTCAATTCATACATGTAAACCCAGTCCTAATTTATACAGTAGCCGGTTTATTAGATTTGACAAAACAATAAAAGGGCCTAACATACAGTAATAACAAGCTGATGATTTGAGATCTTAACCCCTGAGCAAAGATTTGAGTTAAAAAAACATTCGCTCTGAAAGAATATATATTCAAAGATTTGCGCCACATTTTCATGATTTTTCAAAAATAGCAGACCTAGAAGCTCGTAGCGCGGCACTCAGTGAGCTTGTAGATCTGCTATTTTTCAATAGCTAAATTATAACAATGTTTAAAACACAAAAGGGTTCCCGCCCAAAATGGGTTAAGAGTTGTACACGTACATTATGTGTCCTCTCAGAAATGCTGTTTAGAATATTTCCTGGAGTGTGCATGTTAACATGGTTGGTACAGTATGTACTAGAGATGCCCTCACAGCCACCTATTTTGCTAGGGGCCCCCGATGACGTGCTTTTGCTATAGATATTAAAAACCGACACATCTTAAAGGACAACTTTAGTTTTTTTCAACCAAGGTTCATGTTTTAGGTTGTTATTAGAGAAAGTAAAAGATGGGTGTTAATTATTTTTCATTTGCTGCTTTCTTTCGTTTTAGGGATTTTAGCTGTTTTTGCCAGGGGGGCGGGGGCATTCGAACATGGGGCTAAATATGTATTTTTTTACATAAAAAACTACTAGACCCCAAGAAATTATATTTGACCACAAAAGATCACGGGATCTACTGAATGTGTCAAACTGACATATTGAACCTATGACACACTGTGGCTTCCCCCCAGTAGGCTACCTTCACATTCAGTAGATCCTGTGATCTTTTGTGGCCAGATGTAATTTCTTGGGGTCTAGTAGGACTACAGTAAATAATAAAAAAATAAATCTCCATAATATTTTGTAAATAAAGATGTATTTAGCCCCATGTTCGAATGCCCCCGCCCCCCCCCCTGTAAAAAATAGCTAAAATCGCTAAAACAAAAGAACGCAGCAAATGAAAAAACCATGAACCTTAGTTGAAAAAAACTAAAGTTGTCCTTTAAGTTCATATTGAACGAAGGCATCACAGAGCCCCCCCCCCATGGATTGATTACCTTCTGCCAGTGTTTGACAAGAAAGCATGAGTGTTGCTGTGAGTGGAAATCTTCTGTTCTATGCATTTAATTCTTCTCATGCGTCTGTGCGGTTAAGGATACTGCTCGCTCTTCTGCTGGTGGTTGAGGTTGCGCAGGTTGACTATGATCTTCTCCAGGCCGTTCACCCACTGCTTCGCCTCCTCGCCGGAGGCTGCCAACAGGTCCAGGTTCTTCTTGCGGCCCTTGAAGATGATGGAGAAGCAGCGGTCCTCCACACTGGACTCTGTGTACTTCTGGAGGCCTTCGGACTGACGGCCTTTGCGCACCGAGTCAATGTCATCGATGGAAACTATGGTGGGAGAGAGAGAGTCCAAGGTTAATGTCGTTTCTGAATTCTGGTTTTCAAAGGATCAGCAAGTGCTATAATTGATTGTAATCATGTAACATTAGGCTTCAAAGATGGTGTTGTGGTGGGATTCTGGATCAATCAATAATTGAGTACCACAGACGAAAAACTGTCTAAGTCCAAATGTCATTCTGACCCCTCCACGAAAAGGCCTCGTTGTCCTGAACCCTTATCTATCATTTATACATTATGGATAAATAGTGTGGACTTGGACTGTTTTTTGTCTGTGGCATTCATTGATGAGGCAAATAAATGGCAGTCGAGACAATTATTCTCCGGTGGTGATGTTTATGCTTTATGTACATGATATCATGTGGAGAATTACAGTAACACTCATGTCAGTGTTATGCCAGTTCTGCCAAGAGAGCAGGGCAGAAATCATAGTTACTGTGGTTGTTCCAACTGGACAACCGACTCATAACAAGATCTATTAGGCCTAGTGGAGATAGCTTACAAATATCTATCAAATATCACAATGCATTATAAGTATCACAAGTAGTGGTAAAATATAAAGGTTAGATAAAATCATTTAACCCCCATATATTTTAATTAATTCATTAATATATATTTTTTATGTTCTCTTTTCACCTAAACATCATCATTGATGTTCATTGCAATGCCATTGCAAAGCCATTGGTCATAATATTTGCATATAAATACCCCCCAAAGAGGCTGAAATGCATACAAATAAAATATCTCTGGAATTTTTAACAATTTTTAACCTATGACCTTTGACCCTGAAAAGTAATTAAAATAACTTTTTTTGTGATCATTAGAATGTCTAGAACATGTTTTATTTATTGTTGTGAAAGATATCCCCCAAATGTAAATTATTAATTTATAATTTTTTTTACATAATTTCCTCTGATAAGTCCTAGTAGTAAAAAGTAGTAGTAAGGTTGAAATCTCTTTTTTGCAAGTAGAAATTAATCCGGGTTTTACAGGTTAAACCATATAGAACAGTTGGCCACAGCCTTCAACATGTTTGTACAATTGGGCAATAATAAAGAACACCTTACAATTCCAGCAGCCGTTGGGCCCTGGAAAAGGACTAAGGTATGCTACATTAGACAAGGCAATATCTATTGGCACCAGTATTCTTGCCAGGGGGACTCCCAGACCTTTCTATCTTATCTACAGGAAGTCTGTGTCTTTGTGGGTAGCTTGTTCATCTGTGAGGGACCCAGATACCATATTTTACCAGCTCTTGGTCAGTGGGCAGACTTTCAGTTAGTGTGGGTCTGTGAAGGGCAACGCTTGCAGAGACTCATTGAGTGATTGATTGATTGATTGAAATATTTATTAACAGTTTGCAGAATTACAGTACATTTCAAGCACAAACTCAATACAAAGACTGTTAACTGTGAGTGGACGACCCAATTAAGCATTACACTTGTTTACAAGAGGGTCCACCTTGTTCAATTCATCAAAACATTTAGAGACGTACAAAT
The DNA here is from genome assembly GCF_951216825.1 of Electrona antarctica. Classification (NCBI taxonomy): domain Eukaryota; kingdom Metazoa; phylum Chordata; class Actinopteri; order Myctophiformes; family Myctophidae; genus Electrona; species Electrona antarctica. The sequence continues at coordinate 3,506,291 of NC_136801.1, read as the reverse complement.
AGACACTTCTATATAGTCAAAGAACAGAACAGGAATTCATCATAAAGGAGGTAAAAAGGGAAAAGAAACATACAGTGAGGGGAAAAAGGGGTGGGGAGGGATTCAGATTTTACAGGGGCTAGTTTCGAATTGCAGCCGTCCATAGGTGCCCTTTGAGAGCGGTTTTGAAGGAGTCAAGGGATTCGCATGTCTTAATGACTGTTGGTAGGGAGTAAACTCTTTGATCAGCGTAACCTTGTTTTGACAATAAGGTTTGTAGTAGTTTTCCCTTTCTTTGATTATTCATTTTGCCACCACCACAGTTTAGCTGAAATATCAAAGACAGAACTGAACAACATGTGACCAGTGAGTGACCACGTTTTACTGCCATGGAACAGATCTGTAAGTGTAGGAGTCGGATAGAACAAAAACATGAGTGTCACGTTAAAGTATGAGACCTCGAGAGCCCCTTAAGGACTGCAAAGATATAATCTCTCTGCCATTTTGTTGTTGTCTGCTGAATACTCATTCTCTGGCAAACCACACACATTCCATGGAGATCTGGTTACTGCAATACTTTGATGCAGTCTAGGCCAACCTTTGATTCTCTTGCCTCATAAGTCGCCAATTTCTACACCTTATTTTCACTTACACAACTTTGCGTATCATCAGACAACCCGACACACTATCATACTGTACACTTGTTTAAAAGACAACATCAACAAACAGGACTTCAGTGCGCACACACACAGGCCCCACGTACACAACATGCTTTTGGGGGCCATGCAGCTCTATTGTTGAGCAGCTTAATGTACGGAAGAGAATGCCCACCCCGTTGGTGATGTAACCCACGGTCAATGGCAACAAACTCCCTTCTAACCTAAACCACCAAAGACTACAGGCTTAGCTCGGAGGCCATACGCTGTGCTTAGGTTACAGGCTACAGACAGTGTGTTTCAGACACACACGCCTTTGCCGCGCCTGCAGTGGAGTGTCATGTTCTACTATGACCATGAGTTGTTGTCAGGCTGCCTCAGAGCTATCTAGGGACAGCCTGCGCTCTGTGATAATAAGTTATGATGCGTCTGCTAAATACCAGTGGTGTACTGTAAAGTAACTACGTGCATTTACTCAAGTAATGTACTTAAGTACAACTTTGAGGTATTTTTCCTTTGAAGATTTTATTCACAGTATTTAGAATGGACTACATTTCAAACAGTCAATACAAAAACTGCTACAAGGATATGAAACCAGAAAAGTACTAAGACTTGTTTACAATCAGGGTCCTCCATTTTCAATTCATCAGAACATTTAAAGACGTACAAATAAACACTTCTATGAACACATTCACACTTGTGTGTGTGTGTGAAGTGAGGGGCGTTCTTATTGTCATACATCATAATGCATCACATTCCATGCTCGGCCAATCAAATGATCTCAAATTTGGTACACACAGACGCACAAAGCTGGACATGGGAGGGTCCCCTCAAAAAGGAAATCAACATATAGTTAAGTTAAAGAAAATCAACACTCATGAAGTGAGGGGCGCTCTCATCATACATCACTATTCCGTGCTAACGGACAGACACACATACTGTTACACACAACGATGTGCTTAACCCATTTTGACCTGAGATCAGATTCTAAAAATGTCTTCTACATATTTTCAAAAATAGCAGACCTACAAGCTCGTAGCGCGCCACTCGGTGGCGCGCTATGAGCTTGTAGATCTGCTATTTTTCAATAGCTAAAGCATAACATAATGCTAACACCAAAAGGGGTTCCCGCCCAAAATGGGTTAAACGTTTGTTTACATTTTTCAGTACTTTTACTTCCACTCCACTACATCTCAGAGGCAAACGTTATTATTTTACTCCACTACAATTATTCGAAAACTTTAGTTACTTTGTAGATTTTGATTATTATTATTACAAAACATACATTAACCACTTCAGCCCTACATTTTGGCCATTTGAAAATAGTCGATCTACAAGCTCACAATGCGTTGCATAATTTTCAAAAGATTTCTATTAAAAAAAAAAAAGTGTGAACATTTTCCACCACTGCTAAATAGTAAGTTGACCACAGGGTAAATTGGCTGGACCTCTGTCTTCAAAACACTGATGTGGGGGGGAGGGGAACAACCAAGGCTACTGTAAGTCATGTCGATTCAGCTGACTGCTGGTTGAACAAATGCCTCGGAAGCAACCAGTCAGAAGGGAGGCATTAGTTTTGTGTGTGTGTACGTGCACATATTGGGAAGTAAACAAACCATTGGAAGGAACTAAGAATTTTGTTGCAGTCTCGAGAGTATTGAAGTATTCCAATCTGCAGTCCAAGAGATGGACTGACCGGCCGCAGTCAGTGTCCAAGTCATGTCATGTCATGTGTGTCATGCAGGCATTGCTGAAATTCCAGATCAAATTGTTTTGCACAAAGAGAGCATTATGTTGGCCTGACAAACTTCACCCGACTGATTCTCAAACCACTCTCAATAATTAACACTGACAATGAGATGTTCTAACGGTAGCAGTGGAACAGGGGGTTAAATCAACGTGTTTGCGCATGTGGAACCCTTTGGCTTAACCTTTGATCTCCGGAGCTATCGTAGCATGAACTTCAAATACACCAGGACCACAATGCAAACAAGCCCCTAGAGCTTTTTGTCTTATCCTTTTTTTAACAATCATTGTAAATCGTACCTCTGTACTAATTGCAAACAATGATAAATATTCAATCAATGAAAGGTGCTACGATATAATCAAAATTGTGTACTGCTGGAACCTTTGAAGTGCAGATAATGTCTTCAATTTAACCCTGAGGTCGATTCTACAAATACCTTCTAAATCAGTAGTTCTCACGCTTTTAAGATTTTGCAAAAAATATCAGATGTAGAAGCTCGCATTTTGAATAGCTAAAATTAACGCTAAAATCTAAAATGGCCCAGATGCTTTAATATGGTTAAACAAGCGGTTATATAGGAACTAAATACTGTAAGTATAGGCCTATAAAACAGACTATAAACTATATTGTCAGAATGTAGAAATCTGCCTTTGACGGATCCAAGACGACAAACGGCATAATTATACCAGTCCGAAAACCATGTCAGACTTTAACGCAAGTCAGAAAGAATATCATAAGAACACGAGTAATAACATAACAGAGCTTCAAATACACATTCCACAACATTAGTCACACAATAGACTCCATGTTTACTTTAGGAATTCAACAAAGAAATGTGGGATTTGCATACGGTATGTGTGCTTTAATCTTGTCTACGTCAGACAACAGTAATGCAACTGCCATGCGGAACCCTTCCATGTCCAAAATCTTTTGTGTTCCAATGTACTCAACGTAGATATTATCTACCTTTATAACACTTTCAACCTGGCTGCCCTAACTTGGCATGTCAGTATAAGAGAAATGTTTCAGAAATGTTCAGATTTGTTCAAAAATAGGAAAGATAACGTTGATATGCGTCACAGGCACAGCAATATGCTACTTTATGCTACTTTAGCACAATGCTGTCATACAATGAAATATAAAATGGGGCTTAGCTGGTTCAAACATGTGGGTCGGGGGGATCCCCACATGATTTTTTTGGGGGTCCCCAGATGACAGTAAAGTGACAATTTAACCAATTTTGACCTGAGATCAGATTCTAAAAATGTCTTCTACATCCTGACAGTTTTCTGAAAAAGCTATGTTTCTATGTCAGTCGTTCTTCGATTTTTCAAAAATAGCAGACCTATAAACCTACAAGCTCGTCGAGTGGCGCGCTATGAGCTTGTATATCTGCTAACACCAAAAGCGGTTCATAACAAAGAACACCCTTGAGTGTAATATTGCAATTATGCAACAGTTACCCTTAAAACTAAGATAATAACTTATATTTAATAACTAAAAATATAATTTATTTAATGACAGATTAGCAGCCACTACGACCACAAATGTCCCAAGAAACTCGCTAGCCTAGCAACCCAGTCTGCTGCACTCTGGGAGAACAGAGCAGCTGATTTCTCTGTTTTGATGAGGTGTTCCTATACTGTTGTTTTTTAGCACGGCTAAGAATGCTGTTTCAACCAACCAAGATTGCTTCCTCAAAACGACCTGTTGTATAAATGTGATTATTTCATGGGGATCACGGCCAGAAAAGGTTGAGAACCAACTGAAGCTAAAGAATGACCAATAGCATTACTGTAAACCACTTAAAGTAAATCACTGTAATCACAGGTCAAACGGAACGACTTGAATCTGACCCAAGCAAAAAAGAGTGAATTACAAGGGAGGTGTGTGTCATTAGAGAGAGATGTGAGTGGCTTCAACAGTACAGAGAGTTGGACAGTGTCTGGGACGACATAAGGCCTATCTCATGTGACCCATAGGCACACTCACACACTCATGTCTTTTTATGTGTGTTTGTTTGTGCACGCCCATGACTGTGTATACAAGCTGAATGTCCAGCATGTCCTCCTGAACACCAGCTGGCCGTTTGAAAACAAAAACAGACCAATACCGTAATAAACTCCATGGTCTTCTTGATAAAGATTTGAATGCTGTGTGTGCAGTGAGTGAGTGAGTGCCTCATAGTGGAGTTAATTATACTGCCCTGCTGCCCATATGACATGTAGTGAAGTGTCTCATTTTGCTGACGTTTAATTTAGTTTAGAATGCATTGGATTAATTAACCCATTTATACCTAAGTTCGATTCTACAAATGTCTTCTAAAACATGACTATGTTTCTATGTCAGTGGTGCTCAAACTATTTCATTTCAAGGACCCCCCAATATCATATGTAATTGGCTGCCAACCCCTATCTGAAAATATGTAGTAACGGGGACCCCCCCCAGAAGCATTTTCACGATTTTTCAAAAATAGCAGACCTACAAGCTCGTAGCACGGCACTCGGTGCCGCGCTATGAGCTTGTAGGTCTGCTATATGTCAATAGCTAAAGCACAACATAATGCTCAAAACACCAAAAGGGGTTCCCGCCCAAAATGGGTTAAAGATGATATTCCGTGCGTTCCGTGTGTCAACCCAGTGGGTTTTTAATTAGGACATGCTTAGGTTACTTTGTATTAATTAAAGATGATATGCTGTGCGTAATTCCGTGGCGTGTCTCAAGCCAGTGGGTTTTTAGGGCATGCTAAGGTTACTTTGGCTGAAGTAAACACACACGGCAGCGTAGGAACACAACACGGATTGCGTTGTGCAAAATAACATGTGCCAGCCGCCAGACCTCATTCTCTAAACTCTACCTCATTGCCGACGCACTTGAAAGCCACGATTTCAAGCCCACAGGAAGACAATAAAATGGGCAGCTGACCTCCTCCATCGAGGAAATGCCAATGAAATCGGCACGGTTCGGTTTCCTCCCTCTGTCTGTCCGACCCCGTCCCATCCCAAACCCCAGTATAACATGTCTGCCAGCAGTAAACAACAGCACTGCACCCATGTCTATTCACACAGCCAGGCCACAGCTGTTTGCATTCCACTATACAGCTGTGTGTGTGTGTGAGAATAATGTGACTGTGTGTCTTGCCTCCCTCCTCCCTAGAGAAGAGAAGACACTGTGCACCCACCACCTCCCTCCTCTCTAGAGAAGACACTGTGCACCCACCACCTCCCTCCTCTCTAGAGAAGACACTGTGCACCCACCACCTCCCTCCTCCCTAGAGAAGACACTGTGCACCCACCACCTCCCTCCTCTCTATAGAAGACACTGTGCACCCACCACCTCCCTCCTCTCTAGAGAAGACACTGTGCACCCACCACCTCCCTCCTCCCTAGAGGAGACACTGTGCACCCACCACCTCCCTCCTCCCTAGAGAAGACACTGTGCACCCACCACCTCCCTCCTCTCTAGAGAAGACACTGTGCACCCACCACCTCCCTCCTCCCTAGAGGAGACACTGTGCACCCACCACCTCCCTCCTCCCTAGAGGAGACACTGTGCACCCACCACCTCCCTCCTCCCTAGAGAAGACACCCACCACTGCACACAAAACAAAGGTGGAACCTGAGCTACCGTATTACTTTCTATCGACAATGCTCACTGTAGCAAGACAAACGGAGACGAATACTTCCCACAGATTACAATCACCATTAGGAGAGTTTGAAAACATCACTAATGACAAAAAAACAAACTCCCGATTTGTGCTGCTGGGTGAACCTGGGTGAAGTACAACAATGTGGAAACATGGCATTTTGTGAGCTGCTGTGACGGGAGAAGCATTTGTGGAGTATAACGACACAAAGGACTAGTAATGATATGTTGTGCACCCAGACACTATCTGCACCGACACCCTTGCTATCGGTACATAGAGCTACTGTGTACAGACAAACAGAGCACCTTTAACCCATTAAGACCTGAGGCTCATTCTACAAATGTGACTAAATTTGACTGAGGGACTGCCATTGGATTTTTTTGAATTTTCGTTTTTTTCATGTCGTATGGAAGTAGGGAATCATAGCTTCAAATTGACATATTGGTTGTTCAGTTTGACCCACCAGTTTTGGAGATATGGCTTATAGAGTAATGTCTTGCAGAAAACAGCGAGTTGAGAAAACAGCCTTGAAATGTTCACTTCTGTGGTCTAACATTACACCTAGCTACATGTTTAAGCATTTATTTCATATTTACATGTCAATTTCAGCTCTGACACGTATTTCAGACATGCTCTAGTATGTGAAGAGTCTGCCTGTGCTATTAACTCATTTTGGGGAAAAAATTATGTTTTTCTCCTCTGGTGAAAAGCTGTAATTTGCGTGATGGTAAGCTCTCAGTCAAATCTGGTCACAAATGCTGGCCACCACCCCAGAAGAGATGTATGTAAAAGAAGAAACAAAATAGCAGATGTTGCATGCTTGTAGATCTACTATTTTTGAATAGCCAACGCTACAAATCTAAAATGACACCGATTTTTTTTTAATGGGTTCAATACATTTCAAAAACTGCTGCTGGATTGAGGATATCCCCCTGTAGTAGCGGCAGCATTATTTAGTGGCTTGGTGGGGATACAGCTGCACCATGTGGCCCGCAGGAGATAAACGGTCTGTCTCCTGATAGGGAAGATCTTCCTGTGTGTGTGTGTGTGTGTGTGTGTGTGTGTGTGTGTGTGTGTGTGTGTGTGTGTGTGTGTGTGTGTGTGTGTGTGTGTGTGTGTGTGTGTGTGTGTGTGTGTGTGTGTGTGTGTGTGTGTGTGTGTGTGTGTGTGTGTGTGTGTGTGTGTGTGTGTGTGTGTGTGTGTGTGTGTGTGTGTGTGTGTGTGTGTGTGTGTGTGTGTGTGTGTGTCAGGCTAGCTGGAGTTCACGCCGGTATTTTCCACTTTGACTTTGGCCTCACTATCTGTGAATTGCTTTTGTTTCCATTACACGTCCACCCAAAACCTCTTGATTATTGGCGGGGTTAAGGTTAACCCATTTAGGCCTGACGTCGAAATTTAAAAAATGTATTTTTTTTCCTGAAAAACCTAATGTTTCTATATCAGTGATTCTCAATATTTCAAAATATGTTGTTCCAGGGACACCCCAGAAGCAAAGATTTGAGTTAAAAACTGAAACTCAAAATTTTCACGATTTCTCAAAAATAGCAGACCTACAAGTTATGAGCTTGTAGATCTGCTATTTTTCAATAGCTAAAGCATAACATAAGTTAAAACACCAAGGGGTCCCGCCCAAAATGGGTTAACGGGTGTGTTGAGAAGCAAGAGAATCCATTGTTGTTCAGCTTAAACAGAAAACGGTAAAGCATCGAAGAGGCCACAAAGCTAGACACAAGGATCACAAAGCTAAAAGGCTAAAATGCAGTAGTAGGGTCTTCCTCTCCCCTCTCCATCCTTTTCTTGCACCATTACGCTTGAACTGTACCTACAGTATACCTAATCTGCTGTACAGAATATTATGCTGTGAAGTTGTTTACACAAAGTTGGGTGTCAGCTACTGGAAAATAATGCTATTGTTATTTATGCTGCTGCAAGGAAGCCAAACAAAAACAGGTTTTACTCTTTCTTATGTACCTGTACACCAGTAAGACGCCAGATCTTAGCAGATCTGATAGCAGATCTGATAGCAGACCTACAAGCTCAGCGCGCCACAGTGGCGCGCTATGAGCTTGTAGATCTGCTATTTTTCAATAGCTAAAGCATAACATAATGCTAACACCAAAAGGGGTTCCCGCCCAAAATGGGTTAAGGCGACGGGCGACCGAAGGGCTGACGCACTGTACCGGAATAATGTCACTTCATTATGTCAGCACTGTCATAGAAGTTTCATTTTAAATTGTCTCATATAAGCAGGGGTGCACATAATTATTTTGGGCTAGTTCTCTCAAAGGAGCACCTGGACATGTAAGTTGGTGCGCACGGTCGGGGGGGGGGGGGGGGAGTACAACCTTGAACCTTGAGCAGATCCCAAAACTGAATTGGCTGTGACTGTGGCTGTATTGAACCGTAGCGTGACTGTATTGAACCGTGCGTGACTGTATTGAACCGTAGCGTGACTGTATTGAACCGTGCGTGACTGTATTGAACCGTGCGTGACTGTATTGAACCGTAGCGTGACTGTATTGAACCGTAGCGTGACTGTATTGAACCGTAGCGTGACTGTATTGAACCGTGCGTGGCTGTATTGAACCGTGCGTGGCTGTATTGAACCGTGCGTGGCTGTATTGAACCGTGCGTGGCTGTATTGAACCGTGCGTGGCTGTATTGAACCGTGCGTGGCTGTATTGAACCGTAGTGTAACTGTATTGAACCGTAGTGTGACTGTATTGAACCGCAGCGTGAGACACTCACAGGTCTGGTTGCTCTTGAAGGTCTTGTGGGACTCGTGCCACATGGTCTTGCAGTCCTCCTGCAGTTTGTAGAAGCGGTTCTTCTTCCAGGAGGTGGTGCGGATCTTGACCAGCTCCCCGCCCACCAGCAGAAACTGGAGGTCTGCATCGCCTTCCAGACCTGAGGGTTCACACAGAGTAGAACAGGGTGAAACAGACCCTTCCAGACCTGAAGGGTTCACACAGAGTAGAACAGGGTGAAACAGACCTGATGGTTCACACAGAGTAGAACAGGGTTCACACAGAGTAGAACAGGGTTCACACAGAGTAGAACAGGGTGAAACAGACCCTTCCAGACCTGAGGTTCACACAGAGTAGAACAGGGTGAAACAGACCCTTCCAGACCTGAAGGGTTCACACAGAGTAGAACAGGGTGAAACAGACCCTTCCAGACCAGAGGGTTGTTCACACAGAGTAGAACAGGGTGAAACAGACCCTTCCAGACCTGAGGTTCACACAGAGTAGAACAGGGTGAAACAGACCAGAGGGTTGTTCACACAGAGTAGAACAGGGTGAAACAGACCCTTCCAGACCTGAGGGTTGTTCACACAGAGTAGAACAGGGTGAAACAGACCCTTCCAGACCGGAGGGGTTCACACAGAGTAGAACAGGGTGAAACAGACCCTTCCAGACCTGAAGGGTTCACACAGAGTAGAACAGGGTGAAACAGACCCTTCCAGACCTGAGGTTTCACACAGAGTAGAACAGGGTGAAACAGACCCTTCCAGACCTGAGGTTTCACACAGAGTAGAACAGGGTGAAACAGACCCTTCCAGACCTGAGGGTTCACACAGAGTAGAACAGGGTGAAACAGACCCTTCCAGACCTGAAGGTTCACACAGAGTAGAACAGGGTGAAACAGACCTGAGGGTTCACACAGAGTAGAACAGGGTTCACACAGAGTAGAACAGGGTGAAACAGACCTGAGGGTTAACACAGAGTAGAACAGGGTTCACACAGAGTAGAACAGGGTGAAACAGACCTGAGGGTTAACACAGAGTAGAACAGGGTTCACACAGAGTAGAACAGGGTGAAACAGACCCTTCCAGACCTGAAGGTTCACACAGAGTAGAACAGGGTGAAACAGACCCTTCCAGACCTGAAGGTTCACACAGAGTAGAACAGGGTGAAACAGACCCTTCCAGACCTGGGGGTTCACACAGAGTAGAACAGGGTGAAACAGACCCTTCCAGACCTGAGGGTTCACACAGAGTAGAACAGGGTGAAACAGACCCTTCCAGACCTGGGGGTTCACACAGAGTAGAACAGGGTGGAACAGAGGCCTTGTTGCTTTGGCTTATTCATCTATTCTTCTACAGGGCCTCCGGCGTTTGCTCGAGACTCACAGAGAGGACAGAGGTTAACCAATTCTGGGCGGGAACCCCTTTTGGTGTTAGCATTATGTTATGCTTTAGCTATTGAAAAATAGCAGATCTACAAGCTCATAGCGCGCCACCGAGTGGCGCGCTACGAGCTTGTAGGTCTGCTATTTTTGAAAAATCGAAGAACGACGAACATAGAAATATAGCTTTTTCCGAAAACTGTCAGGATGTAGAAGACATTTTTAGAAACTGATCTCGGGTCAAAATGGGTTAATAGATACAGTAGAGCACAAGTAGGGTCCAGGGACCCACAGGGGTCCTTGAGGGGGTTCCAAATGTACCCTTACAGATCTGTAACTCTGAGTGTACAAAATGGAACAAGGTTCCATTTGCACACTCAGTTATGGCGGTCTCTTAAGTTGAAAGTATGGGGACTACTGTAGTGGGAGGAGCGTAAGTACAGTTGAAATCACAACAGGTCATGTAAACGAAAGTATTTTAGTATTTCCTTAGGTATCTCTATCCCACTGAGCAATAGTCTGCTATTAGACGTCCATCATGGGTTATAACCTTAGAGTATATATGAATAGAGACGGCACCCGGAGGAAACCCTGAGGAGAAATGGACATAGTGGCCGAATTTGGCATTGCAGCGTGGGCCCAAACACATGAACGCGGTCAACGCGTTGGTCCGTTGACTATCGTTGTGCACGTTCACGATGACACGTGAACGCGTGCAATGATAGTCAACGGCACAGCGCGTTCATGTGTTTGGGGCAAATCCATCCCAGAATGCACTCTGTTCCTACTTCCTACCCGGAAGCAAGGACTGTCTAAAGAGGACGAGACGCGAAGACCGTACGGGCGACGCCATGTTGCTTATGGAAGGAAAGAAACATGCACAGTTGAGACCAAGGAAGATGAACGCGGAAGTGTTGGCTGCATGAGCCCATTGCGCATGTTTCTTTCCTTCCATGGAGCACCATAAGCAACATGGCGCCGCCCGTACGGTCTTCGCGTCTCGTCCTCTTTAGACAGTCCTTGCCCGGAAGGAGGAGTGAAATCGCCTCATGCGCTTTAGAGCAACTTAATGCAAGTGGATGGGAGGAGAACTCGGGTGCCGTCTCTATTCATATATACTCTAAGGTTATAACTGGTCGAAAAACGAATGTTTCTTTTTTTAGCACGTTGATCAGAATCTTTCTATTCTTTGATTATCCGCCAGACACAGAGGAACACTTCTTTCACATGCTTAAGTTGGTATATACTCCACAGGATGGATGCAGGAGGTACTAGGGGACAGCTGGGAACCTCAATGTGAAATTGGCTAGCCCAATTTGTAAAAAGAAAATTAAGTAATGCTATTATTGTACAAAAACATATTCAACCCTGTTCTGTTGAATAATACTGTCCATGCCTAACAGGAACAAACCTTTCAGTATTACCCGTATTGCTTCCAAGATCATGGGACTTCCTACACCCACACTTTCTGATCCAGAATTTGACTGGTTATACAGGTTTTGTAGCAATTGTAGACATGTTCTACCTTAATTGTTGAATATTTAAGCATGAAACAAAAACATTTTCCAAATATTAAAGATTTCTACATTTTCGACAAAATAGCCAATTTGACATCAAGGTGCCCAGATGTCCTCAGTGCCCACCTATGCTGTTATCCACACAGGACAATATTGACCTGTGGATATTCTGTGCCTGTACTAGAGCGAGCGGGTCATGTTGCCAGATGGGAAATGTAATGTTAAATGAATAAATGATCACATGGGAGTCTTACATTTTGCTGCATGGAAGTAGGCAACTTCCTGGACCTTACTCAAATAAAGGCCTGTTATACAGATCATGTAAACTTGTATTACCAATTGGCGAAAGCAATGCTGGTGTGTGAGGAGTTGGACTTCAACCTCAGAGTGTATCAGACACGATGGACCGGGGTAGTTAACCTCTGATAACCTGTTTGTTGTATGATGGACCGGGGTAGTAAACCTCTGATAACCTGTTTGTTGTATGATGGACCGGGGTAGTAAACCTCTGATAACCTGTTTGTTGTATGATGGACTGGGATCAGTAATCTTCTGATAACCTGTTTGTTGTATGATGGACCGGGATCAGTCATTTTCTGATAACCTGTTTGTTGTATGATGGACTGGGATCAGTAATTTTCTGATAACCCGGCGTTTGTTGTGTTCAAAGAGGATACAGTAGCAGCATAATGCTTTGTGTGTAAACTTGACATGTTCCTTCACTCAGTCTGCTGAAAAATGGCACAGCAGCTGGGCTGGTTCCCGTGGACACACACATTAAAAAGAGGCAAAGCCATTTAAAAAGAGGCAACGCCATTTAAAAACGTTAAAAACCAGAGAGAGAGAGAGAACAGACGACATTGGCAAAAAAGAAAATGCTGATGCATTCAAAGTGCAAAATAGATACAGTACTATTCAAAAGTGCTATTCATCTCAAGATGTTTATTTGGGGACAGTATATAGTGAATGTTCAGGGTTGAGAAAGAAACTGTTCAGCTCCTGAACCTCTTATCAGATGGCAGGAGTTCAAAGAGAGGTGAGAGGAGGCGTTCATTCTGTTCATTCTGTATGACACATAAGTCTGTGTACTGTATGTCACATAACTCAACTCAACTTTATTTATATAGCACATTTTACATGACCAGGTCAACCAAAGTGCTGTACAGGTTCAGAAGCAAAAACAATACAATATAAACAGGCATTTAAAACATGAAAACAAACAAAAATATACAATATAAGCAGGCAATACAAAGGAGCAAACAAAGCAGACTATTGCACTAGTGAAGGGAACAGGGCTACTTCAACTGTCGTTAAAAGCCAGGGAGAAGAAGTGGGTTTTAAGCAAAGATTTAAAAGTTATGATGGACTGGGCAGCTCTGATGTGAAAGGGCAAAGTGTTCCAGAGCCTGGGGGCAGCCGCCGCGAAGGCTCCATCACCCTTGGATCTTTTGTTGGTCACTCTCACATAAGGGGGGAGAAGGATAGACGACCTGTATTTTGAATGCCTCCCAAGTAGATAAGATATAGGCCTACAATCACATAGCTTTTCTCCATATAGCTTTTCTCAATCCGTGTTATGAAAAGCCAAACCGGATCCTGAATCGGCAGCAAGGGAATTTAGTGAATTCATTCACTTAATTGTGAAATGGCGAAATAATCATACTTTTGGGCATTTTTGTCATTATTGGTGATCATACAATGTACAAGGGGTCAAATTATCATACAAGCTCTCAATTTGTAATATATATATTTTTTTACTGGTATCACTCACTGGTCAGTCAGTGGTCAGATTTTACATCTCCGCCAATCGGCCCGTGACATCATCGCCCATAGGTAAATTCGCAAAAGCGGTCAGGAGGTGCACGGCACGCACATCCCAACATTTCAACGGGTGCTGGATCAAAAATGGATACAAAGAGAAGGTCTGCACACTGTCCTATGGCCACACTGTCATTTGGCCTATGGCCTTTGTCAGGTGTCAGGTGTATATGGCCTGTGTCAGGTGTCAGGTGTACTGAAGTGAACAGTGTGTAAAAAGGCAGATACATAATGGGAATAGTGGGCAGATCCCAGTCTGATCTGTGATCAGTTCCATGATGGAACTGAATAGCACCCATCAGACCCGCTCTAGTGATTTCTTAAGGCTCAAGGTTCCTCAGACCCAGACAGAGTTGGGCAAGACAGCTTTTTCTGTCAATGGCCCAACTTCATGGAATGAACTCCAAAACTCTTTAAAACTGAGCTCCCTGCCATCCTTCGGTCAGTTCAAACTGAGCTCCCTGCCATCCTTCGGTCAGTTCAAACTGAGCTCCCTGCCATCCTTCGGTCAGTTCAAACTGAGCTCCCTGCCATCCTTCGGTCAGTTCAAACTGAGCTCCCTGCCGTCCTTAGGTCAGTTCAAAGGAATGCTCCAGAACATTTTTCACCGTGATGCTCCTGCTTCAATTGATCTATTTTACTGATGGTTGTTCTGTATAAAGTTCCTTTGTAATTTACCCTGATTTATAATGTGTTTTTGATGTAAAAGAAAAAGAGAAAGAAAGTTCCAACTCCAAATTGGGCTGTTGTCCTCGGGCGTCTCCATTCATGGACTGATGTGAGCTGAGCTCTGCCCACTATTCCATTTATATACCTGCCTATTTATGCATTGTTCAGCACACCTGACTGAGGCCATCACATCGCCAGGCGTTTTACAGAGGAAGCAGACCCAAAAATAAAATGGCACCATTCTATAGACAAATTCACAGAGGCTTGCCTGGGTGCGGCCAGCACTGATTAGCTACACCTGGCCTACGGAGCACCTGCTCCATGGAATACACCTCAGTAATGGCCGCGCCCAGGGCACCCCTCTGTGAATTTGTCTATAGTGAGTATCAGATGTGTGGATGTGGTTGAAGAGTGGTGAAATGCTATTCTTAGCAGTTATTCTTGTCTTGGCTTTAGATATTCTGTATAATGTACAGCAGTGGTTCTCAAAGTGGGGTAGCCTGTGAGCTTGTAGAGCTGCTTGATCTACAAAACATGAGACAAATGGAGATATTTTTGAAACATTTTAACAGAAATCCTGTATGGGGCTCCTGCCACAAACATATTTCCAGATGGGGGTCCACTCCGCGGCCACGCACACATTAACCCATTTTGGGCGGGAACCCCTTTTGGTGTTAGCATTATGTTATGCTTTAGCTATTGAAAAATAGCAGATCTACAAGCTCACCTGCTATTTTTGAAAAATCGTAGAACGACTGACATAGAAACATAGCTTTTTCAGAAAACTGTCAGGATGTAGAAGACATTTTTAGAATCTGATCTCAGGTCAAAATGGGTTCATCTGCCGGTGGTTTGAGAACCACTGATGCACAGCCTGTGTAGCAGGGTGACAGGATTATCATTCAGGTGGTGCAATTTGATCATGGTGCTCAGAGCGGGGTGTGATACAGTACATATGCTGGAAGGATGATTCATATCTCACCAACCACTTTGTATGAAGTCACCATGATCTCAAAAGGCACTTTACTGTCGGCTGGCCCTTCCCATGCTGTGATAAAGCTACTTGTATTGTCTCCACCAGGCCGAAGGCATGGGGAGAGATATGTTGTGTGTGTGTGTCTGTGTGCGTGCGTGCCCGTCCGTCCGTTACCAGCTAATCTCCGGCACCGTTGATATTACTCCTCCAGATTCTGTCCAAAAATCCCGTAAATCGTTACACAGTATCTCTATAGTCATGTGTATAAGACAGATCTGTCCGATATTTCATATTCCATCCTAATTGGCTAACATTGGCTTTCAATGTTTGCAGGATTGGCCCGTTTTGAACAAAGAGCCTCAGCGTGCAATTTACGTGAAATCTTTCACAGACTTTCCTACTAGGCTGAGGAATACATCCCACCCTTTTCACATTGGCCTGTTATAGCGCCACCAATAGGTGGATTTTGGCAAAACACATTTTTGGAACAAAATGCCTCAAATCATCCAATTGCCATCCAAGGCGTAAGAAGAAATGGCACCCTTTTCACATTGGCCTATTATAGCGCCACCAGGAGGCCACAACCTGACCTGGTGAAGACCTGTGCCCTAAGGGGCATTTTTGTGTGTGTGTGTGTGTGTGTGTGTGTGTGTGTGTGTGTGTGTGTGTGTGTGTGTGTGTGTGTGTGTGTGTGTGTGTGTGTGTGTGTGTGTGTGTGTGTGTGTGTGTGTGTGTGTGTGTGTGTGTGTGTGTGTGTGTGTGTGTGTGTGTGTGTGTGTGTGTGTGCATTCCGTTCACAGCTGAATGGAACGTTGAGTCAGACGAGGGCAGGGCTCAGTCATGAGCAGAACCTAGCCCGTGAATCTAACACAAAACACTTGGGAGTCGCGCTAAATATTTTCCTCTCATTCTCGCCACTCAAGTGAGAATACAGAGTTAGGCAGGGCTGCTCAGTAAGGAACCCACATTTGAGTCTGTAAACAACAGAGTACCCAGTGCAGTGTGTCCACTACATTTCTGTTGTGCTCCGACCTTGTCACGGGTGTGGGCAGCGCCACAACATTACAGACATTTTTACAAGGTCTTGCCACGGACTCACAGAGGTTGTTTATGTTTCTCTGGCCGTGCAGCGAGGAGGAGGAGGAGGAGGAGGAACTGAACAAAGCATTCATCGCCGCGACGCTGCCTCTGCAAAAACCTGGGTTTTTGGTTTGGGGCCTGAATTCCCTGCGTGCGGTGTGGTAACGTGCACGTCAGCGTGGTAACGTGCACGTCACTATGCAAATGCTTCATCACGTAACGCTGTGGTTCTCATGGGATGTGAGAGTGTAGGTCTAGCCAACAAAAGCAACTCGGGACTCCTGAATTGCGACTCCTGAATTGCTCTATCTATCTTAACATCAGGGTCTTGAGCTCTGCAGCGTTGTTAGCTCCCGCACCGCAGTGCTTCTACATATAGGTGGCGCACTTCTTGCCTCTCCTGGCTTTGCCCTGGGTTGGCTCTTGTCTCCCATTGGCCCCTTTTACACCGGTTCAGTTCTTTTTGGTTCTTAGTCCAAGAGCCAGAGCTCCAAAATTGGAACGTTAATTATGAATTGAGTGTTCAAAACCATATATTAAATTGTTATCACCGTGAAACTTCCCCAGTTGATTACTTACACAAAGACAATGATTTATTGTATTACAAATCTTAAAATTTGAAATATGCAAATTAGGCATTATTTAGGAAAAGATAATAATATAAAGGAAAAAAATTAAATATGAAAAAGCTACTACTGTGCAAGGGTTATCATAATTAATTTACTTATATTCATGGCTTTGCCCACTCAATTCATAATTAACATTCCAATTTTGGAGGTCTGGCTCATGCACTAAAAATTGGTTCTGAACTGAACCGGTTCCCAACCAGTGGAAAAGGGGTCATAGTGTCAGATTGCTTGCCACTGGTTCTGGGTGCCTGACTCAGTGCCCTGCCAGCCAGTGGTTCTCAAAGTGCGGTCAGCGGACCCCCAGGGGGTCCTTGAGGGCGTTCCAGGGGACTCCCCAGCGAAATTTGTTACCCCATTTTGGGTGAGAACCCCTTTTGGTGTTAGCATTATGTTGTGCTTTAGCTATTGAAAAATAGCAGATCTACAAGCTCATAGCGCGCCACTGTGGCGCGCTACGAGCTTGTAGGTCTGCTATTTTTTTTAAATCGAAGAACGACTGACATAGAAACATGAAATGAAATGATTACTATATTTACCCAGGGTATCTGGGCTAAGCTCAAGAACTTGTTTCCAGCCAGGCCCTGCTCATAGAACATTTCATCGTAGTGGTTCAATGCCTTGTTCAAGGGCACTTCAGCGGTGGTAATTTTAACGTGACGGACCGCTGATTCGAACTGGCGACCTTCCGGTATCAAGACCGCTCCGCAATCCGTTCGGCCACCACTGCCACATAGCTTTTTCAGAAAACTGTCAGGATGTAGAAGACATTTTTAGAATCTGATCTCAGGTCAAAATGTGTTAAAGGGATTATCATTATCAGTGTGTATTTTCTACAGTATCTTGAAAATAATGTGAACATTTTGGGACATTTTGAGTCTGAGTCAGGGGTCCATGGATTACTTTGGGGGTCCTTGACATGAAAATGTTTGAGAACCACTGACCTCAGTGTGACCAGGAGTAAACGGTGTGTCATCTTTAAGCTCTTAAGCAGAAAACGATGTGACAGAAAAGGCAATATGACGACGTGTCAGTAGATAGAGACCAGACCGCGCACTGGAATATGCTCCAAAGGTAATGGGTTTGTTAGTTACCACCAAAAATGTGACGACGTCACGTGTCGGTTTGACTTACTTTCTTTAGTGACTAAGAGCCAGCTGGCTCTTAGTCAGTAATTGGGGCAGCGGTGGCCTAAAGCATGGGTTGGAGTTCAAGAAATTCAACAGAAAAAGGGAGTTAGAATCTCAAGAAGGGGGAAGTGCACCGGATTGTCTGGTTGAGTCATTTAGGATATTTTACCAGTAGTAGTCAACGGTTGAGAAACAGTGGGATGTATACACATAGGATGCATAGCAAGTGTTAACTTACAAAAGCACTAATCTTATAGCCCATATCCCCACCCAACACAATAGTGGTCCCCAGGTTGATTCTAAGTCAGGTGGTGGTCCCCAGGTTGATTCTAAGTCAGGGTGGTGGTCCCCAGGTTGATTCTAAGTCAGGGTGGTGGTCCCCAGGTTGATTCTAAGTCAGGGTGGTGGTCCCCAGGTTGATTCTAAGTCAGGGTGGTGGTCCCCAGGTTGATTCTAAGTCAGGGTGGTGGTCCCCAGGTTGATTCTAAGTCAGGGTGGTGGTCCCCAGGTTGATTCTAAGTCAGGGTGGTGGTCCCCAGGTTGATTCTAAGTCAGGGTGGTGGTCCCTGGTTCACAATCAGTTGAAAATCCCTGGCCTAAAGGTTAGAGGAGCGTTTTTGTTATTGTTTGGATGTGAAAAAAAAAATATGTGTTGCTCTTCTATTTGTTGTTAATAATATGAACATGTCAACCATGGAAATGTTTTGGGAACATTGACCCCTCTCTGCAAATCACATGTGTTTGAAAGGAGCAGATGATTTCCTGTTCCTCTTTAATGCTTAGTAATCAGTTTTCAACGACATTGAAGGAAGAGAAAAGGTCCTGAGCGTCACCCTGTTGAATTTACAGGCCTGTCACAATCATTATATAATCGCAATTATTTGTATTGTCGTATGGGGGCGGGAGTGGCTCAGTGCCCAGTAGAGCAGCCGGATATGAATGGGTGAATGTAATGCACAATCTATGTAAAGCGCTTTGGATAAAAGCACTAGGCTATATAAATGCACTATTTACCATTTATCGTCATATATCCATCATAAACAACAATTTCCTTGTTACTAGCGATGTATGGATACCAACACCTACAGCTTGCATATGGGTCGAGTACTGATGCAGTCATAACATGACATAATACCAAATCATTTGTACACTGAGTTATGGGGATCCTTGAAATTAAAATGTTTGCGAACCACTGATCTAGGAATAGAAAAAAATGCCATTGGTAAAGAAATATTGTAAATAGTACAGTAAACGTATTAAACAGTAGTGCATTGTTGAGTCAAAACTCAGTAATGGAGCCTTTGCTTGGAATCTCAAAAAACTACCCTTCCCAGAGTGCAACACAAAAGATGGCCGCTGCTCATTAGGAGCACCTGGAGACTATAAAAGGCCATTCAAAAAAGTTCTTTCAGGAGTTCAGCACAAAGATGCCAATGGTCTGTTGAACTGAAGCATTACAAATATTACTGTTAATGAAATATCATAAATGGGGTGGTATCGCATTGGCACAGACTGGCATACTCGCCGATACCTGCAGTGCACCGTAGTGCAGTGTCGACTAATGTACAAATTTACAAATACACTCCTGGTTTTACTGTGTGTAGCACGGCCACTGAATGCCTCTGAGCCAGTGTGGCTAACAAATTAGATTGACACATTTAGTAATTTGTACTGAGGGACAGCCTCTCTCCCATGTTTGACTCTGTTAATTACATTTTGTGAAATTCATGTGCCGCAGATGAGCTTAAAAGAAGTCCTTCACAGTGTGGGAACATGCACACTTTATAGTAGCCTAAACTTGTATAAGTAGAAAGATGTCCTGAGCATGAAGAAGGCTAGCTCTGGT
Organism: Electrona antarctica; assembly: GCF_951216825.1. NCBI lineage: Eukaryota > Metazoa > Chordata > Actinopteri > Myctophiformes > Myctophidae > Electrona > Electrona antarctica. The sequence goes on along the minus strand of NC_136801.1, from coordinate 3,486,473 downwards.
CCATAGCCTTCTACTGCTTCTAGAAGGCTATGGACCAGAGCTAGAAGAAGGCTTGCAGCCACCAGCCTACAGTGTGTGTGTGTAAAACAATCAGGACAAGGGAACCAAAACAAAGGGTAACATAACCCATTTTGACCTGAGATCAGATTCTAAAAATGTCTGTTTGAAAATGACAGTTTTCTGAAAAAGCTATGTTTCTATGTCAGTCATGTAGATCTGCTATTTTTCAATAGCTAAAGCATAACATAATGCTAACACCAAAAGGGGTTCCCGCCCAAAATGGGATAATTAACTATAAATGCACCAAGTCTCTGTACGTCTCACGTCTATCTGTAATCCACGTAACTCGAGAACCGTTCGCTGCACCAACTTCAAATTCGACACACGTGTTTCACACACAGCCCCACAGGGAGTGGGAGCCCGGTGTCGAGTCGGTCGGACCCACGGTTGTCCAGAACCGCCACAAAAGGCCTCTGCCCGTGGCCAGACTCCATATTTGGGCATGCCTGACAAAGAACTGTTCTGACAATCATTCTGACGTCTGACTCCATATTTGGGCATGCCTGACAAAAACTCCATATATGGGCATAAAAGGGACACGGACATAATATCTGGGTGGGGCATGCATTTCCAACTTGCATCGTTCCAAGTAGGCCAGTGCCCAACGGGCACCGCTGTAGAGGCTCCCAACAGATAAGGGCGGCTGTGGCTCAGGAGGTAGAGCAGGTCGTCCAATGATCCCTGGGTCGGCGGTTCGAATCCCAGCTCCTCCTCGTGTCCACATGTCGAAGTGTCCTTGGGCAAGACACTGAACCCTAGGCCCTTTTTGAAACCAACTCCTCGCCACTCACCCTACACACTTCCACTTGGTTTGAGCATAGATATATAAATAATAGAGACAGCACTGGGATTCCCATCCCATCCAGTGCTGTCTCTATGATTGATATATCTATGCTCAAACCAAGTGGAAGTGTGTAGGGTGAGTGGCAAGGAGCTAGTTTCAAAAAGGGGGCTACATTGCCTCCAATGAGTTGGTCGGTGCTAGCTCGCCACCATTGGTGTGTGAATGTGGGAAGTGAGGACGCTGGCGTCGACTGTTCGCCGCTTCACCTCCCAATGTATGAATGAATGAACCATTGTAAAGCGCTTTGAGCACTTGGAAAAGCGCTATAAAAATGCAATTCATTATAATATCTGGGTAGGCCAGTGCCCAACGGGCACCGCTGTAGACGCCCCATGGGCAGTGCGGGCACCGCTCTAGTTTGTTTAAACTTTAAAGAACAGAAATGTAAAGAAACTGGCTGCTATAGGCAACTCGATCTGTCTACCAAGTATACCAACAAAGGACTGCAGCTTATATTGTCTGTCAATATTATTATTTTAGCAGGTGTGTGTGTGTGTGTGTGTGTGTGTGTGTGTGTGTGTGTGTGTGTGTGTGTGTGTGTGTGTGTGTGTGTGTGAGAAACTAGTTCTGCTTAATTAAAAAAGGCCTACACTCAAATGAACCATTGCGTGACGAAACGCTCCATCATGTGTAGATTAGTGATTATCATCACCACGTCCTGTTACCAAAGATCAATTTGTTTACAAGAATTACATAGTTTTCATTTCAATGGCACTCTCTCGTGAGTCAGTCAGGCATGCACACAGTTCTCACAGGGCCAAAGAATGCACTGCTCCAGGCAACATGAGCAGCCTTTTACAATACAAAGGCTCCTCCATACATAGCAGCACAACTATTTACAACCAACAACAACAAATGATTAAAACGCATGGTTGCAGTTACAGTAGCATAGCGTACCGATCCTACATTATGATCAAAAGACAAGAGTATAGGGAGAAGTTTAACATTATTCAGGTTAACTGGGAAGGTGTTCGTGCAAAAGAAAAAGACCAAAGTGCATGTCTCGTGCACATCGGTATTGGTATCTGCGAGTGTGCCAGTCTGTGCCATAGACTAGAGGGACTCTGTGCACACTGTGCACTAGCTCTGACCCATAGCTCTAATGCGTCTAATTCATTTAGACTCTAAATGAAACTCATTAGAGCTATGGACCAGAGCTAACTGTGCACGCACGGCTGGCACGCAAGTGTGTGCGTGCAGAGAAAACTCAGGTACGTAACTATAGTCTGTCTTGGATGATCGCCTGCCCTGGAAACTTTTAACTGAACTCACCTAAGCGTTTCCCGTTCTCCTGCGCAATCTTTCTCACGTGCTCTTGGAATAGCTGTTCCTGTGACTTGGTCCTCTTGGGACGCTTATGCAGACACGACATGTTTCGTGATACCCGGAGGCCAGAAAGATGTCTCTAATGTGCCCGCTTTCCCCTCTGGAAACGTATGTATAGTTTCTCCCGATATGTACCGGTATGTAGTTTCTCCCGATCGCCTCGCGGGGCGTGTCTACTTGGGTAACTAACAGACAGTACTTCCAAGTTCTCTCTCCAGGTCTTTGCAAGCAGCAGCACGCAGCAAACATTATGCCCAGCCAGCCGACAACTGTTATTTAGATCTTTAATCCTATACCCTGCTACTGTGAAAGGATTTCATTTAACGTCAAAAGGAAGAAAGTCGTCTCATAAGCAAGTTATGATGACTCGTAACTGTTTTGGTGTCAATAAAACTGCTTGGATTTAACAGAATAGACATTCACCGAAGAAACGAGCAGTAAGTACTGTATAGCCCAGTGAATAGCTAGGCCTACAGATAAGTCACATTTTGACCACTGCCTTAGGGCTACTCAGTGGTCAGAATGTGATTTACCTGCCTGCAGGCACCTGTGTGGCTGTCTCTTCATCACAAACAATGGATATTGCAAGTGCAACAGCGCCACCCCATGGAAGGGTTATGTATGAAACTACAATCAATGATCTATTGCTACAGTTTAGGATTGTTCTTTGAAAAGTAAGCAGCAGACTCCCCTCTCTGCTCTGGTCCATAGCTCTAATGCCGTTGCATTCATTAGAACTATGGACCAGAGCTAATTCCCCCCCAGATTTGTACAGTAGCCTACATTAACAACATCATATGGCCTAGCCTACCTGTAGAATAGAAATGTTGAATAATTTCAATAACCAGCTATTGTTGACAAATGTATTTAGCTCAGGTGATCATAGACTATATGGAAAAGCTATGGTCAAGATTATTGTCTCCGCCAGGTTGAAATGCATGGTCAAGACTATGTTTCGCACCCTGTTATTATTTTACAAAAAAAATCTGAATATAGGCTACTGTTACTAAATGAGTAACTGCAGTCAAGTTTGACAGCTGCGTGCGTCACACACATAGGCTATTGTTCATGTTGATTCTACAAGCCACTGATGCCACACACACACACACACACGCACGCACACACGCACACACACACACACACCAAACCCTCCTAAACATTTTGAGGAGTATATGAACTAAGATATTGTAAATAAGACGGATAAGAAAGATAACAAAAGTAATTAGCAATTAATAAAGTGCATGCTTTACTGCGCGTAAACTGCGTATTGCGCACTGGTCTGCTGCTGTCAGTGCTGTGGAACAAAATAAAGTACGCACGTCGTTGTGTAACTTTGATTAAATCGTCTTCATGGGTAAATCTCTCTGGTGGTGACATTAATCTCCAGTCTGCAGTGCCAGTGGTGCCACCGATAGACTCACCATGTTTGCCCGCTGTGCCGTTGGATTCCATTCTGTTGTGGATCAGTCAGAAGTAAAGCATGCGTTGGCGGCTAAACTCTCCGTCTCCTCCTAGTTGCGCTCCAAAATGATCCGGTACACACACCCAGGTCCAATGTTGACTATTGGTAATCAAATGGTAGCCTTTTTCTTTGCCCAGTCTCAGGATATAGCCTAGTATACTTGTTGTGCACTGCGGACTTCAGTTAGTCCACCTCTGAGCCAACCCAGACAGTATGCAGCAGCAAATGCCAACCCATCGCGCTCTTATGTGCCCTCAGTCAGTCCACACCCACCGCTACACCGGTTTGACAAGTAGGCTACTCTATTTACTCATGACTTTGATTCGGCGGTCTAGCCACACGACACGAGGCTGCACCTTTTGCAATGGACTTCTGAGATTGACAGTATCGTTTGGCTACTGCTAGCAGCCTATAGCGCATTTAACACTGTCTGTTAAGTCTGGCACTTAACTGTAACAAACTATCTAGAATGTGGGGCGTTTATTATTAGGTCAATGTCATGGTGGGTGTGCATTTTCTGTCATGGTATAGCCTATATGCAAGTCTGTCATGTATACTTGGATATGTCTGGGGTGTTTCCTTATTATTGACTTCCTTGGGTAACCTGAGATGGACCTGTGGCTGGCAGCTCTGGTTTATAGGTGTGGACTCTCCTCTCCTCTTCGTGCTGTAGCTGTACCTGTCTCACCCATTAACCACTTAAACCCATTTTGACTTGAGATCAGATTCTAAAAATGTCTTCTACATCCTGACAGTTTTCTGAAAAAGCTATGTTTCTATGTCAGTCATTCTTTGATTTTTCAAAAATAGCAGATCTACAAGCTGTAGCGCGCCACTCGGTGGCGCGCTATGAGCTTGTATTTTTCAATAGCTAAACTATAACATAATGTTTAAAACACCAAAAGGGGTTCCCGTCCAGAATTTAAAGATTGTCGGGTGTAGGCTTCTCATAAATCACATCACAGTGTCTGCAATTTTTACTACGATATGGGGGTTAGTTAGAGTACTAGGGTATTGCAACAGTTATAGGCCATCCCAGAATCCCAGTTATTTGAAGAATGGGGAAAAAAAGATAGTAATAAAGCCCTTCAGCTTTGTCTCAGTAATAGCAAATATTAAAGGGCAGTATGAGCAATTTGTGCCGCTGTCCCGTGGGGACGCGCGACACCATCACGGGACAGCGCGGCACAATTTGCTCTAATACTGCTGTTGTAAGTAGCATCCTATAGTATCAGTCTTCTATAAGCAACTCATAGCTTAGAGAGCAGGTGTTGGTTGTAAGTAGCATCCTATAGTATGTCTTCTATAAGCAACTCATAGCTTAGAGAGCAGGTGTTGGTTGTAAGTAGCATCCTATAGTACCAGTCTTCTATAAGCAACTCATAGCTTAGAGAGCAGGTGTTGGTTGTAAGTAGCATCCTATAGTATAAGTCTTCTATAAGCAACTCATAGCTTAGAGAGCAGGTGTTGGTTGTAAGTAGCAGCCTATAGTATGTCTTCTATTAGCAACTCATAGCTTAGAGAGCAGGTGTTGGTTGTAAGCAGCATCCTATAGTATAAGTCTTCTATAAGCAACTCATAGCTTAGAGAGCAGGTGTTGGTTGTAAGTAGCAGCCTATAGTCTTCTATAAGCAACTCATAGCTTAGAGAGCAGGTGTTGGTTGTAAGTAGCATCCTATAGATCAGTCTTCTATAAGCAACTTGTAGCTTAGAGAGCAGGTGTTGGTTGTAAGTAGCATCCTATAGTATAAGTATTCTATAAGTAACTCATAGCTTAGAGAGCAGGTGTTGGTTGTAAGTAGCATCCTATAGTATCAGTCTTCTATTAGCAACTCATAGCTTAGAGAGCAGGTGTTGATTGTAAGTAGCATCCTATAGTATAAGTCTTCTATTAGCAACTCATAGCTTAGAGAGCAGGTGTTGGTTGTAAGTAGCATCCTATAGTATAAGTCTTCTATTAGCAACTCATAGCTTAGAGAGCAGGTGTTGATTGTAAGTAGCATCCTATAGATCAGTCTTCTATAAGCAACTTGTAGCTTAGAGAGCAGGTGTTGGTCTGCTGTTGTAACTAGCATCCTATAGATCAGTCTTCTATAAGCAACTCATAGCTTAGAGAGCAGGTGTTATGGTTGTCATGCAAATGTCCAAGGAACTCCTATAGCTTAGAGCAGGTGTTAGGATGCAAATACAGTAGGAAGTATTTTCTAAAACTACTAAACCAAAGCAACAACTCAGAGCAGGTGTCATCATACGTATGCTCCTGGTCCATATCATCTTTAAGATAATAATAAAATAAACCTTTTGGGCTTGGTACCACCAGGGACCCCCAGGGACCTTTTGGGCTTGGTACCACCAGGGAACTACACTTATAAGACACACCACTGATACAGTTTTAAACTTACTAGCCATAGCAGTAATACAATCTTCTATATTGCAACTCATATAGCTTTGAGTGCAGGTGTTAGTTGTCATGCAAATATATGTCCAAGCAACTCGTATAGCTTAGACTAGAGCGGGGAAGTCATTTTAAAAATTTAAACCAAAGCAACAACCCGGAGCAGGTGTCATCATACACATAGGTGTAGTAGGTGTACACATAGCAGGTGTACACTAGCTTAGACTAGAGCAGGTATAACTACACATAGGAAGTATTTTTAACATTTTAAACCAGGTGTCATCAATCATACACTCCTGGTCCATATCATCTTAATAATAATAATAATAATCATAATAAAATGAACCTTTCAGGTCTGGTACCAGGTGGATTTCGTGTGTATTAAACTTCAGAATTTGTTGTGTAATACTGCCTGGTGTTATCATGTTTTCCACTCTCCACGCACACGACTCAACTGAATCATCATTTACCAACCCTTTGGGGACCTTTGAATTTGAGCTAAGACACACCACTGATGCAGTTTACAAACTGACTTATTTCATTAACTTCTGGGGTTCTTAAAATAACTTCACTGCATTTTCACTAATCTCACTTTGTCCAGTTATGGTCTCTAAAATGATACCGTTCTTGCCTTTTGGTGTTAGCATTATGTTATGCTTTAGCTATTGAAAAATAGCAGATCTACAAGCTCATATCTACGAGCTTGTAGGTCTGCTATTTTTGAAAAATCGAAGAACGACTGACATAGAAACATAGCTTTTTCAGAAAACTGTCATTCTTTCAAACATTTTCACTAATTTCACTTTGTCCAGTTATATGGTCTAAAAATGATACCGTTCTTGTTTTTATTTGGTGAGACTCCTTTAGTCCTTTGAGAAACACTGCTTTTGCTGCATATATTTGGCACACAGACCCGCGGCGGGCCTGCTTCATCAGAATGTGAGCAGACCGAGACAGAACCATGGAGTACAGGAGCCTCCTTGTGCTTCTGTATTACAAGACTCTGCCAGCCTGTTCTGTCCGACGAACTCTCGTGCTTGGGGTTAGGCCTTGTGAAATAACAGTCTTGTTTGGCAAAAACCACGAGGAACTACAAAGTGAACTCAACAATTGCCTCTTTGAGTGACCCACTTGAGCACATCATGAACATGATGTGAGTTAGTCAGCAGAGTCAAGTATTCTGTTCCCGCCCGGTGTTGTGTACGATACTGAATGCCCTAACACACATTGCAGAATCATTGTCTTTTCTGCATGGCTGTACATGTTGCCCAGAGGTCTTCAATTACAGAGGATCTACGTTTTACGTAAAGGTTATTAGTGCACAGCTAGCCCACACATCATCACCTATAAGTGTGTTGGCAATAGTTTTCAGACACACCCGGTTAAACACCATGGCACTCATTCACAGCCGGTGAGACTATTCTTCTTCTTGCATGCATACAATTCCACCAATGCAGGATATATACACTTTAAACATTCTCTGTTCTCATGCTACTTTCAACATGGACGTTGCCCTCCTCCACGGTGAGAAGTGAAACATGCTACAGTTTATAGGTATTTGTGATGCCAAATATTCTCCCATCAAGCATGTTGCATCTAGCATTTCAAGTCCGCCTCTGGCTTATAGGCTACTGCATTAGGCTGACTGGCAAGCCTGCACAGAAAGATCATCCTATTATAATGTTTTGCCAATATGCCAATATTAATAGTATAGGCTAGAATAGAAGGTCCAAATTACTTAAGCATGTATACAAATGTATTAATGTATAAAAATCGTTTGAAAATAGCAGATCTACAAGCTCACATGTGAAGTTTTCAGATAGCCTACCGTAATTGTTGAGGACTAATATTTGCCTCTCAGAATTAGTGGAGTAGAAGTTAAGTTGGTACAGTACAAAATGGAAATACTCCTGTAGCTACTGAGTAAAGATACATATAGTTACTTTACAACACTGGTTAATTACAATCCAATAATATGATTATGAAATAGGTATTGCATTCTGCCAAACTTTTACCTTTGGTATTCACTGTAAGTATATATACTTTCTGCAGGACTTGTAGCCTACTTCTAATTCTGAAACCTTTTTGGGGCGGGAACCCCTTTTGGTGTTAGCATTATGTTATGCTTTAGCTATTGAAAAATAGCAGATCTACAAGCTCATAGCGCACCACTCGGTGGCTTGTAGGTCTGCTATTTTTGAAAAATCGAAGAACGACTGACATAGAAACATGGCTTTTTCAAACAGACATTTTTAGAATCTGATCTCAGGTCAAAATAGGTTAATACATACTTCAATCAATCAAACAAACAAACAAACAAACAGCAGTATTTCTACATTGTTGTATTGCTACTTGTACTGAAGTAGCCTACTGTACAACAACTGACTAATTCTTCCACAATTGGTGAAGGGCCAGGCAAGCCCTTTTCATGTTTATCTCTTTCCTATGGCATGTGCCTTTAAGAGACCGTTGCTATGGCTACCAAGTGTCTACAATCATGGCTGACACGCAACAAGAGGGTGATCATTTAAAATGCCCTACTACAGGTTTGTTTGAATCTTTGCTACTTGTGTCTAAGCTATTTAGTAAAAATATACAATTTTGACTTAATGCACATAATGCATAAAGTTGCAGTTATAGCCTATTTCTTTATTCATTGTAGACCAAATACCTCCATGGTTGTGTGTGTGGGGGCTTAGTGCTAATAAATGCCTGGTTGAATGATTGTCTCTCAAACTAATGGTTTAAGATAATTCTATTTGCTATAATGTTTATTTATTTATTTATTTGACAGGGACAATGCTCATTAATCAACATTTCAGTTTTCACTTCCATGTAAATGTGCCAGAGTTAGCCATAAGCTAATTTACATCTGTAGTCCCTGAGCAGGCTCTTAAAATGGTAGTAAAACTAAACATACAATGACACATACAGTACAATACAATGCAATACAATACAGATAAAAGAAAGCCAGAGTGTGTAGTGTGCCAGCACACAGCACCATGCGTTGATGCCATGTGTGCATATGTGCCAGCACCCAACACTATATCCATACAAAAACACAATACAATACAGTACAATACAGGAACAGATCAACATGGTACAGGGGACAGAACAACTGCAAAGTGAAGTGGAAAATGACACCGGTGATGAATACTAAATAGTGCTGTGTTCCTAAACACTGTAAAGAGCTAATAATAATGAAATGCAATAGCCTAATATGAGTGATGGAAATACTATCTCTGGGACTGTGCTAATATGCTTGTAGTCTACTTTACAGCAACCGTGCTGGAAGAATCTGAGACAAAACCCAAACCAGGGTTTGATATGTCCATGCTCCGCCATAGACCGAATTCAGAAAAAACACAGGTTAGAATCACACAATTACTTTCTGGTTATTTAAAAAAATATTTATACTGGCAAACATTTTCTTTGCAGCTGACCGTCCTAACATTTCCTCTCCATCATTCACACAGGATGTTTCTCATGTGTTGGCCAGCATTTTCAAGGACCTTTACACAACAGAGGTCATTGGAAGAGACATGTCTGCTAACCTCGCCAGGACGAAGAGGGGAGGCAGTGACTACCATGACAAATATGTTGAAGAACTCCAGCAGGTACAGTGTGTACAGTTTTTGTTTTAGACTAGTCATTGGTTAGACCAGTCATTAGTCCTACAACTACAACCTCAAACCCTCACCCTAAACCTAACCTCCCACGGGGCAGCACACCTAAACCTAACCTTAACCCATGTCTAACCAATGACTAAACTAAGTATGCACCCCGTAGTTCAGGGTTGCCCAGACCTTTTTGACTTGAGAGCTACTTTCAAAATGACCAAGACAATGACAAGATCTACCCACCAAAAAATATGATCTCATTGCTGAAAATATTTTAAAGAACATGACAAACATGGGAAATATAGGGGGGGGGGAAATGAAAATAGTTTTTGTTTTTGTTTTTGTATGTAACTTTCTTTCTTTTCAAAATCTTTTTATTTCCTTTTTATAACAGTATGGGTGGTCACAGGTTCATAGAAAAAATAAAAATAAAATATCAGATTTTAGTATCAGTGACTGAGGTAAACAAACGTACTGTATAAATCACAGAGATCGTGGGCAGACATAATGAAAAGACTGTTAGTGCAAAACATGCCCCTTCAAGATAAAATAAAAACATTTTCTCCCCTTCTAGTCCCAATTTAGTATAGCCAATTCCCAATTCCCCAGCCTCTCTACAAGTACTCCATCTCTGCTAACCCCCACAATCAGTCATTGGGAGGGTGAAGAAAGCCTCGGGTCTCCTCCGATACCCGGGCCATCAAGCCAACATCTTCTTTACACCCGACAGTGAAAGGTCTCACTAGGGGGGCGTAACGCATGTGGAGGTACACGCTATCCCCCCCACCTCCTCCCTCCCCTGAACAGGCGCCCTGACCGCTTGTGGGGATCATCAATGCAGCGACAAAGATGAGCCCTCCCCATTCAGCTTCCCACCCGCGAACACGGCCAATTGTGTTCGTTGGAGCGCCCGGCCAAGCCGTATGCACCATGAAGGCTAAGCTCCATGGTGGTGGGCAGGAACTTTAACCGTATGTAACTTTCTAATGTTACTGATATTTGTGCTCAACTCTTGAAAACAAAGTATTCTGTTGTGGGTTAATAGGCCATTTTTTTATGTCAATCAATCAAGTCACCTTAATTCAAGTGTCAGATGCCAAATTATATATATTTTTTAATTTAAATGATATATGTTTTAGGGCCATGTCATGTGGTCTACCACCTGCACAGCCTTTGTGATCTACTGGTAGATCCTTTGGGCACCCCTGGTGTAGTCCATGTAGCCCAGTGGTTCTCAAAGTGGGGTCTGGGGACCCCCATGGGTCTTTGACGTGATTCCAAGTGGTCCCGATACAAGCTCATAATGTGTCACATTGTGACACATTGGGAGCGTGTAGAGCTTGTAGATTGTAGATCTGCCATATCATTTTTTTTATTTCTTTTTTTACAAATATTGGCAAATCTTTATGGGTGTCAAAATCCTTTCATTTGTTTTCTTTCAATAATTGTATTTTCCTTTTTCACACATTACCTTGACTGATACATGACTCACCTATAAAACAGACAACATTTAACCCTATCACAAACTAACATGCATACATACATCATCTTCTTCTCAATACCCATAGCCATCAAAATCATAAACCCCTTGTATATATGAGGATTCTGTCCCTTTGGTGTCACTCCCAAGTTTGAAAACCACTCTAACAATATTTCAGCATAGTCTTCTCCAATATATACTACAAAATCTTTTCAAATGGGGATATGGCCTAATACTATAGGTGGGGATCCTTGACATGGACATGTTTGAGAACCACTGATGTAGCATAAGCATACCTAATACCTATCAAAGACAATACTGTACATTTTACAATGTAAAGCAGTGGTTCCCAAAGTGGGGTCCGGGGACCCCCAGGGGTACTTGAGGGAGTTCCAGGGGGGACCCAGCTAAATGATAATTTGTAACCAAATGGACCCTTATGGGTCTGTAACTCAGAGAGTGTACAAATGGAACCAAATGGACCCTAGCGGGTCCATTTGGTTCCATTTGTACACTCTCAGAGTTAAATTAACAGTGGTTTTACAATATAAATTGGGGGTACCATAGATAGAAATGCCATTAAATCGGGGATCCGTAGCATACTGCGTGTGAAACTGGGGGGTCCATGAAATTAATATGTTTCGGAATCACTGCTAGAGCCGTAAAAATCCTCCCTTATCGGGGTCACTGGCATATGTTTTCAAATGGGGGGTCCGTGGCCTAATAAATGTTGATTTGGGGGTCCTTGACACTACTACGTATGTGTGGATTTTCTTACAGGCCCATACTGAATACACCCAGCGTATAAAAGAGGCAGATATGCTGGAGAACCATATCATTCAGGCACGGCTTTGTGCCACAGCCACAGAAAACCACGTGCACGAGAGAATGTTAGAGGAGGTGGGAGAGACTTATGAGCAGCTGGGGATCCTTCCAGGTGAGATACAAACTGACTTATGGATTCATGTACAGTTGGAGGCCATCGATATTGTCCTTTTCTTTTTGCTGAGTTTTGCGTGATCTGCGCAAAAGGACAGTTAACCCATTTTGGGCGGGAACCCCTTTTGGTGTTTTAAACATTATGTTATAATTTAGCTATTGAAAAATAGCAGATCTACAAGCTCATAGCGCGCCACCGAGTGGCGCGCTACGAGCTTGTAGGTCTGCTATTTTTGAAAAAACGTGAAAATATTTATTTCAGAAAACTGGAGGATTTAGAAGGATTTTTAAATTTTTTGAGGTCAGGCCTAAATGGGTCAAATGATAAGGGACAATATCGGTGGCACCCAACTGTACTTTATAGATAGATACTTTATTTGTCCTTTCGGAAATTTGTTTTGTGCACAGCAGTCATCAGGATATACATAAAACATATGGAAACAAACAGATCTCACAGTCATAGTTCCAAGAGGCATCACATCACACTTTATGCACGGAACTGAGACGGGGCCTGCTTGTTCATAAGTCCTATACTTATGGGAACAAACGATCTTGAGGCCCTAGCCTGCGGGGAAGGGGCCTCAAGGATTATATTGATCTCCGCTGTAAATGTACTGTACGATACTATAGTACACTGCCTAAGAGTTGTATCGTAGTGTGCTGTATCAGTATCACTGAAGATATTTGGGAAGAAGAGACAGCTGTGGTCTATATGTGTAATTTATTTTTCATTTGCTGCTTTCTTTCGTTTTAGGGATTTTAGCTGTTTTCGACAGGGAGGGGCGGCGGCATTCGAGCATGGGGCTAAATATGTATTTTTTTACAAAATATTATGGCGAATTCCTTTTTTATTATTTACTATAGTCCTAACTAGACCCCAAGAAAGCCACAGAAGATCATAGGATCTACTGAATGTGAAGGAGGCCTACTGGGGGGAAGCCACACTGTGTGTCATAGGCTCAATATGCAGTTTGACACATTCAGTAGATCCTGTGATCTTCTGTGGCCAGATGTAATTTCTTGGGGTCTAGTAGGACTACAGTAAATAATAAAAAAAGAAATCGCCATAATATTTTGTAAAAAAATACATATTTAGCCCCATGCTCGAATGCCCCCGCCCCCCTGTCAAAAACAGCTAAAATCCCTAAAACGAAAGAAAGCAGAAAATGAAAAAAAATTAACACTCATCTTTTACTTTTACTACACTTGTAAAATGACTTATACTGGATCTCTTGTCCACTAGTCCCTTCCTAACATTTTAGTCTAGTTTTTATTTGTTGACAAAATTGTCAATACATTTAGCTTAGTTTTAGTCATAATAGCTTAGTTTTCATTTAGTTTCCATTTAGTTTTCGTCAGTGAAAAAAGGTAGTCGTCGGACATTTTTCGTCATAGTTTTAGTCGACGAAATCAACACTGCTCCCACCGCCACCCCAGCACCGCCGGTGGGCTCTGCTATTTCTGTTTCCCATGGGGGGGGGGGTTGTTGTAGTATATCTTCCTGCTCTTAATGGTTAATGCTGGTTGTATAATTGTGCCGAGCAGGGACGAAGAATGTAGCAGAGCCGAACGCCAAGTTATGCACACGTATTCTCATTATTTCTTTTTATAATATTTATTTTATTTGGAAAAGGCAGTACAGTATAGACAGCATTTCTATGTATACATAGGACACAAGTGCAATTCCCAGGAATTTTTTTTCACCCCTCTTCCCTCCCTCATCCCCCCTCCAAGTGGCTCCAACTCCAATGTCTCTGTATAGTCCTGGCTTTCTTCAGATGGACTACATATGGCATCAAGTCAACACTTAACAGGGGCAACAGGGCAACATCACTTCAGAGTGTACATTTCAGGAGAAAAAGAACGTATTCTTATTCTATAATAAATATTTGTGACGGATCTACAAACACACATCAAGTTCCGCTGTGTGCAGATGTTTGCCTATTTTTTGCCAAATGCTTGCTCGCCTATTATGACTATTAAAAAGCTTCTGTCATTTCATCCCTTAATTCTTCAGCCAGATCAGCGTTTGTGAGGTGTGTGGACAACGATCTTCTCAAAAGGAACAATCTGATTTGTCCCCAGGACTACCAGACGAAGCCAGCTCCACTCGTGGAAGCACCCGCAGGTCGCTGCCTCGCTTTATATGACATATAATTTGTAATATATTGACTAACGTCCCTATAACATTGATTAACTGTTTTCTTTTGTCCTTTTCAGTGACGTCCGACCCTCACTATGCAAATCCTACTTTCACTTACGAAATGCATGTTTGCAGAGAGCCTCAGGATGACGATTATACACTGATTCCGGGGGCAGAAAACGCCAGCCTTAACCAGGAGAATTCAGAGTCCACCCTGACCCTGGAGGCTAGCTCAGACATTGACATGAAGGGTAAAACACCCAGTGAGGTGAGCAGTCAAGATAACAGTGACTAAGTATCTATGTAAACTATAGTATGTATAGTTTACATAGATACTCCACTGTTACGTTCTTAGTTTACGCATGATTCATGATAACTACTTTTTATATATGTGATGTATGCCATGCTTTTGTTATTGCTTAATGTAAATCGCTCTGGATTAAGAGCGTCTGCTAAATGCCTAAATTGTAAATTGTAAATTGTAAGTTTCAAATTGATTAGAAAACATCATGCATAACATGAATTATGATGTTTCTTACAGGTTAAAGAGAACCAATGTAAGATAACATTTAAAAAACATCAAACAGTAACACGTTTCTAAGAATTCTGGTAAAAGCTTGAATATTTTGGGCAAGACGTAAAAATTAAGTGAGACACTACAGTATTAAATGGAGGGCAGTCAGTTGTTTCCAAATCTATATTTCACCTCCCTTGCATTTCAGGAACCTACCCGGGTGCGTGCCAGGCCAAAGTGGGTTAATAAGCCGTGTACAACGAACATGGCAGAGAAGAGTCTGAAGGACCGACACCGCTTCTTGCTCAACCCCCGATTCCGCCCCCCGAACGTGCCAGCGGGAGGGAAGTCCCTCGTCTTCCCTCGCATCAACAGAGCTGAGAAGCCAGTGGAGGGGAAGGACTCGCTGCTGGATCAGAGGTACTGTAACCTGTGATGAGTCCCCACTGACAGGTAGTACCCCCCCCCCCCCCCCCAGAGAGGACGTATAGGGCCTTAGTCCTACTCCTCCTCCCAGCCAACACTCCCCACTGACAGGTAGTTGTCTCCACCAGGCCGAAGGCATGGGGAGAGAGTATGTTTTGCACTCTCCGGCACCGTTGGCCAGATCCATGCCAAACCATGCACACACACTCCCTGGATGCCAACGACGAACCTCTGCCCCAAATATTCCTCAACGGCCTGTTATAGCGCCACCATGAGGCCGATTTAGGCAAAACACATTTCTGTAGATAAATCGTACACATTTTATCCATACATCACACAATTCGGTATACACTATCTCCATAGTCATGTGATCAACACGGATCTGCACAATTTCCCATCTTCCATCCTGATTGGCTAAGATTGGCTTCCAAAGCTCACATAATTGGTCCGTTTCGAACAAAATGCCACAAAGCACAAACACAGTGTCCAATTTCCATGAAATTATACATGCACATTTCCACTAGGCCCAGGACGACATGCCACAATTCTTTTCCCAAATCAGCCTCACAGGGGCTCTATAACAGGCCAATTCCTGTTTTTACCTATAACTGCATCGATCTGTATACAACTTATGTATGCGCACTCCCTAGAGGCCATGGACATTTTCCCTGCATCCCTCCACATCTGCCGGTTATAGCGCCACCATGAGGCCGATTTCTGCAAAACACATTGTTTATGTTAGTCGCACAGATTTCATCCAAATCTCACACAAATCGGTACACATGATCTCTGTAGTCATGTGATCAAGACGAGCCTGTTAGATTTCTCAGATTCTACACTGATTAGCTAAGATTGCCTTCCAAAGTTTTCAGGAGTAGCCCGTTTTGTACAAAATGCTGCACATGTCCTGCTCATCCAGAATTCTATCCTCAAAGATCCTATGAGTGATCTGGCTCTGCATTTCCTCAACAAAATGAAGAAAATTGTTGGAAGAAACAAACAAACAAAAAAACAGGTTTATATTACTCCTAAACATTTTGCCAAACATCACACACACACTCCTATCCTCCTGGTGGAGACCTGTGCCCAGAAGGGCACTTTTTCTAGTTTTTTGAGTGGTGCAAACCACTCCAACAACTGGCTTTGTACCCATGTACCTGTGTTCGTACCAAAAAAATGAGCATGGTTACTATGGTCACTCAGTTCACACGGGTGTGATTTTAAAAAAAAAGAGCAAAGCAACTGGACTAAGCATCAGATACTTGTTTACAGCCAGGCCCGGCTCATAGAACATTTCATGGTAGTGGTTCAATGCCTTGCTCAAGGGCACTTCAGCGGTGGTAATTTTAACGTGCCGGTCCGGGGATAAGAACTGGAGACCTTCCGGTATCAAGACCGCTCCGCAAACCGTTCGGCCACCGCTGCCACTGGTTACTATTAGCATGGTTACTATGGTCACTGACATTACATCAGACCACAGCTGATCAGTCTATATAAGACCTTGCACCACTCAGTTCACACGGGTGTGATTTCTATATTAACCACTTGAACCCTAGCGTCTCTATTCTGAGGGGAACTTTAGCCAAAAATAGCCGATCTACAAGCTCACAGCACCTCGCAGCGCGAGTCACTGATCATAGTGCTGGAAAACTATTCTATGAAGCTATAGGCTCAATTTATGTAACCTAAATAGCACTTTATGACATAACAATCTATAGTGTATACACTTATAGTTTCATTATTATATAGATATTCCACTGTTAGGTTCTTAAGCTTACGTATGATTCAGGAGGACTGTTTTCATGTATTTGATGTATTACCCTGTTTTTTGTTCTTGCTTACTGTAAATCGATCTGGATTAAGAGCGTCTGCTAAATGCCTAAATTGTAAACTATCTTAATCTTTATCGTATTTTAACCTTAATCTGCAACACAATTCATATAATATGTAGTGGGGGGTATCTTCTTCATCTCTCTCTCAGCTAAGAGGGGGGGGGGGGGTCCTTTAGCCTGGAACTTCTGGCAGGGTTACTCTGCTACACGGAACAATGTTTTTGATGCTCAATACAGCTATAGCCCTTTTACCATCAGTATCATAGTGTCTATGACAGGGGTGGGCAACTTTGACGATGGCGAGGGCCAATATATTTCGTAGCAAAAATAGCCGATCTACAAGCTCAAAACGCCTCGCAATGCGACGCGTTTTGAGCTTGTAGATCGGCTTGTAGATCGGCTATTGCTATATTTTAATTGAAAACCTGATCTTTTTTTCAATTTTTGAATTGGAATCCTGAAAAGTAACCTTTTCATTGAATTTCAAATGCATTTAGTTATAGTTATGTTAACTTTATGAACTGTTAACATAACTACATTGGACATAACTACATTGGACACAAAGACAATAACATTTTATACTAGTCATTAAGCACTAGTCGTGAAGTAATTAAACGGGTTTGGAATTGCGACAGCTGAAATAAGTATTCTGATATTAACTTGAGGGCCGCATTAAGTGAAGGTGGGGGCCGCATGTGGCCCTCGGGCCGCCAGTTGCCCACCCCTGGTCTATGATGATCCAATCATGACATATTGACATCACCACCATGGGTCATACAGCATATCATATGAAAAGGGTTTCATATGTACAGAACACTTGATTGAACACAAAAGGTAATCCTTCTCTCGTATCGCTACCCAAATACAAGCAGCCTTTCCCCTTGTAGTCTGAGCAGTGGCACACCTTTTGTGCCTAAGTAATGATGTGTAACATGATCGTGACAGTAATAGTCCCAGCACGATGTCATTTCTCCTACCGCAGGCAAGTTCCTCCTCATCGTGTTACCTCTGGTGTTGTAATGATGGGCACATTATCCCATTTGGGGCGGGAACCCCTGTTGGTGTTTTAACCATTATGTTATACTTTAGCTATTGAAAAATAGCAGATCTACAAGCTCGTAGATCTGCTATTTTTGAAAAATCGTGAAAGTGGGGCGCAAACCTTTATATATTCTTTCAGAGCGAAAATTATTTTTTCAATTATTTTTATTGATTTTTCCATTTTATGACAAAGACAAGACAAAACACAAACAAAAACAAAAACAAAACAAACAAAAAACAAAACAAAACAGACAGCTCAGCTCAGACACATTGTGGAACAAAGGACAGTTATAAACATACCCATTACCTACATCGAACCAAAAAATTAAATACAAAAATAATATACAAATGGACACATTCAGTTTGGTCTTGAAAGTCTAGATGGGTTAACAACTCCAGAGAAAATTAAAGAAAATAAAAGAGCGAACATTTTTAACTCAAATCTTTGCTTCTGGGAGGTGGTCCCTGAAACAACATATTTTCAGATGGGGGTCGGCGGTCAATTTCATATATTTTTGGGGGTCCTTGACATATAGTAGTATAGTTTGAGAACCACTGACATAGAAACATAGGGTTTGTCAGAAAACTGTCAGGATTTAGAAGACATTTGTAGAATCGTTCCCAGGTCAAATTGGGTTAAACTGTATCTGACCTATAGTTGTAATGATGGGCATATTATACTGTATCTGACCTAGATTATAGCAGTTGAGAGCTTATTTACACTAAATAAAAAAAGTCAGTTTCCCATTTGTTCCTCAATGTTTTTTTGGAAGATGGAGTGGAAACATTTTCTGCTAAGTTGTTCTCTAAAGGTGCTCATAGGAGATATACAAAGTGTCAATAGTACTCACGGATCAAATGAGATCAAAACATGTGAAAGGTCCTGAGTGCCCAGATTGTCTGTTTTTTGTTATTGTTTTTTTTTAGTGGTGCAACCACTCCAAGGAACAGAAATGTCCGTGTTAATCTGTGTGTTAATGTGTGTGACTATGAGTACCAGTAGGGGCAAAAGTGGCGCTGTTGTGCCAGAAACAGAGAGAGAGAGATAGTGCTGCACTGTTGCCTGCTAATGAGAGAGAGAGCGAGAGAGAGAGAGAGAGAGGGCAGGGGGAGAGGGGAGAGGGGAGTTGCACCACTCAGTTCACACGGGTGTGATTTTTTATTTATTTATTAATAATCGTCTTATAAAAATGAGATACTATAGCATGAACACTAGACCACAGTATGCCACAGCAGCATTTCACTGCACACATACTTGTGTGAAGCATGTGAGGAATGAAATCTCCTCAATCATAAATCTATTCATATAATCTTGATGAGTAATGGTCCCGAGACTCCATTATGAATGATGTTTGTTGGTATCCAGGCCAGACACAATGCAACGTCCCAATACATGGAGTGGAATCGCTGGCGTCAGACAAAATGTTAGGACCACAACAATCTGCCATCTGACTGTCACATTTTCTATGTCCTGCAAGCTTCTACACAATACACTCTTCATAGTTTGTGTGTGCGTGCGTGCGTGCGTGCGTGCGTGCGTGCGTGCGTGCGTGCGTGCGTGCGTGCGTGTGCACAGGTTCGCACGCTCGCACACACACACACACACACACACACACACACACACACACACACACACACACACACACACACACACACACGCAAGGATTATTATTATTAATGATAGTCTTTATTTGTCCCTGAGAGATATTTCATTTCACAAGCCTGTTCAACAACACAATAACATAAAGACAACACATATACAGGACTGTATACAACCAACATATCAGTGAGGCAGTTAGTTCAGAGCTGCAGTGGCTGCTGATTGGACCAAACGGCTGAAACCAACCTTTTCCCATGATGCATCTCAAAGTTCCATAACTCCACCCCAGAGTGAATGATTGTAAAGTGACGGTTGAGGAGATGATCAGTGTCATTTACCATAGTGAGTGCGAAGTCGTGTGATGGTTTATTATTCATATCAGAATGTGTGTAAGGCCAATAATGTGGGAATTTAGGAAGACCAATATCTATAAAGATATACTAGATATACTGTATATCAGGGGCGCCCAAAAGGTAGATCGTGATCTACCAGTAGATCATAAAGCCTGTGCATGATAGGTAGACCACATGCATGGCCCTAAAATATGTTATTTAAATGTAAAAAAATAAAAATAAAAATAATCTGCCACTTGTATTAAGGTGACTTGATTGCCTGTTATACATGCAAGAAAACCCTACCAATTCAAAATGTTCCCTCTGTATTTCCCATTCCAAGTGCGTTAGTCTTATATGTAACGCCATCGCCACTATTCCAAAGCCACTCAAGGACATTGTTCAACTATTTTCAGCAATTGGATAACATTTCTTTGGTGGGTAGATCTAGTTGAGCTTGTCATTTTGAAAGTATAGTTCTCAAGTCAAAAAAGTGTGGGCACCTCTGCTGTATATGATGCCAGAAACAGGCTAGGTTTACCTCACCAGCTTGCTTTATGATGTCTTAAAGTATAAACTGAAATGTACTTTACTAAACTAAATTGATTTTACTACCTAAATTGACCATACTAACTAGATTGACTTTCAAATGGATCTACTATCTGCTCATGTCCTGCTTTTGGCTTATATGTCAATCCAATCCTCCAAGCATATCATTGCTACAAATTATTTGCAAATATGATGTCCTCTCTCCACAAAGACGGGGTTTGGACACTGATGAAGAGAGGCCTTCTGGCTGCATAAACAAGGCCTTCTGGCGGCATAAACGAGGCCTTCTGGTGCATAAACGAGGCCTTCTGGTGCATAAACGAGCCATGTCATGGAATCAGGACACTGATGAAGAGAGGCCTTCTGGTGCATAAACGAGGCCTTCTGGTGCATAAACGAGCCATGTCATGCAATCAGGATATGGTTCATAAAGCTAGGCGTTCGTTCTCCAGTGGTAGAAGAAGCACATACCCAGGAAAAGCAGCGAATATATCAAAGTAAAAAAAATACTCTGTTACAAGTAAAATGAAAAATAAATAAATAAATAAATACAAATATACCTACAATACCAAAGTAAAAGTACTCAAATTGTTCAAAATGTGTCAAACTGTTTCAAAAATAGCAGATAGTTTAGATCAGTGGTTCCCAAACCTTTTCATGTCAAGGACCCCCAAATTGACACTCATTAGCCCGCGGACCCCCATTAGGAAATATATGCCAGGGACCCCCATAAGAGAAGATGTTTACGGCTCTAGCAGTGATTCTCAACCTGTTTAATTTCAAGGACCCCCAGTTTGATATGAATTAGTCTACGGACCCGCATTTAATGGCATTTATATCTCTGGGACCCCCAATTTATATTGCAAAATAAATGCTATTTTAACTGAGAGTGTACAAATGGAACTAACGGGTCCATTTGGTTCCATTTGTACACTCTCTGAGTTACAGACCCATAAGGGTCCATTTGGTTCCAAACTATCATTTAGCTGGGGACCCCCTGGAACTCCCTCAGGTACCCCTGGAGGTCCCCGGACCCCACTTTGGGAACCACTGGTGTAGATATCATAGTGTCATAATAGATAATTGTCATACTTATTCAGAAGAAA
Organism: Electrona antarctica; assembly: GCF_951216825.1. Taxonomy (NCBI): domain Eukaryota; kingdom Metazoa; phylum Chordata; class Actinopteri; order Myctophiformes; family Myctophidae; genus Electrona; species Electrona antarctica. The sequence goes on along the minus strand of NC_136801.1, from coordinate 3,464,804 downwards.
ACCTGGAGACTTGACATTCAGTAAGTGGTTGTTATGATCAAAATAAGAACATTATAATGGTGTGTAGAACAGAAAATCTAAAATTTGCCACGGACAAGACCAAGTCTTTTCCACTGACACATTTGTCCGTGTACGGACATGTTGGTTGTGACCCCTGACCCCTGTACTTTCCACCACTGAGAGGGTTTAAGTTAACAAAGAGGCCGATTCTTGTTGCTACTGAGACACTGTTGACCACAACTCTGGTGGCGTATGTTATTCTCCAGCTGTGTCTTGTCAGCATGCAGGGACGGCTTTATCGCTGCTGAGAAAATACCCCCGTGAATGCTACATACGTCTCTTTGTGCATTCTGCAGCACATATTGTGTACAATTTGTTTTAATCTGACCCTTGACATTCCTTCCCTTATTTTGGTCAAACTTGTTATGTTAACATTGGTTGCATTGAATATGTGTACGTGTCAAAGCTTAATGTAATTAAGCTTAATTCACATCAGCAGCCATGCATGACGGCTATATATGTTTTTTTCCATGTGAAGAGGGGTGTGTGTGTGTGTGTGTGTGTGTGTGTGTGTGTGTGTGTGTGTGTGTGTGTGTGTGTGTGTGTGTGTGTGTGTGTGTGTGTGTGTGTGTGTGTGTGTGTGTGTGTGTGTGTGTGTGACTGCTAAATAATGCACATGTATGATGCATTTTCCATGTTTACCTGTGTGTGTACTGTATGTGTGTACATTAGTATTCATTAGTTCTTGAATGGCATCATTTTAGGGGAAACGTGCTGCCTTTCATTCAGTCCATTTATTTTATGGTGCCAAGGCCCACTGCAAAGCCACCACTTAAGGGATTAACAAGATTTGATTTTCAATACATACCTGTAGTATTAAATGCATTAAAAATGCTATTCATTCAACATATGAGAGCACGATAGCCATGGAATTCCTGCCCTGTTACATGCTATCTCCCTTTTCCACATTTTGAAACAATGTACTGTTCACAAACCTGTCTGTAATTTCTACTAGCCACCTTTTAATCCATTTTGGGCGGGAACCCCTTTTGGTGTTAGCATTATGTTATGCTTTAGCTATTGAAAAATAGCAGATCTACAAGCTCATAGCGTGCCACTCGGTGGCGCGCTACGAGCTTGTAGGTCTGCTATTTTTGAAAAATCGAAGAACGACTGACATAGAAACATAGCTTTTTCAGAAAACTGTCAGGATGTAGAAGACATTTTTAGAATCTGATCTCAGGTCAATTAAAAGAGGAGATTTATATTCCACACTTAAGGGTTAGAATGTTCCTTTTGCAACAACCAGCACAATGAGGAGGATATGGGGTGTTGATGCCACAGTCATATTCTTCTGGAACAAAATACATACCGGTAAATAAAAATGTAATTATAACTTATACAATTGTGGTGGTTGTGTTGTGTCTCTCTGCTCTTCTATTGAGTGCAGTTTAGTATACAGGAATAGCTTTAAGATACAGTTTCCATCTTTCATTACTTGTTATTATAACAAGATCTCTTTCAATGGTGTCTTTTGAAATGCTGGAGATTGATTCACATGCTGTGATACAAATCTATCATGTGAAATAAGTCTCTTCGAATCAGGGGGTTGATTCATAATTGTGTTAAAAGAAAACCTGAGGGAGGTGGAGTAGATTCAAAGTTTGATATCTTTTTGCTATTTTGAGACTTTTTTGGGGGGCTAATTTAAAAGGCCCTGTGCCGAATTACTGAGCTTACTGACGGAAATAAAGAAAATCAGTAAAATAATTCAGTATAATGAATAAATAACGTTGCCCCGTAAGAATAGAGGGTATGCGCATAAAGTGAATGGCACATCGAGTGGCAAAGTGAGTTTAACATTGTTTAACATTGTTTAATGCAAGCATATTGGACTTTCTGTTTTGATGTATGGGCTGTCAAGGCCAGAAAGTAGTTTTTTGCCATCAGTATAGGCGATCCCGCATAACTTCCGGGTTTGATGATGATGTCACGTGCATACCCTCTATACAGAAACTCAACCAAAGACAGTGGTCGTCTGGTCGATCTATATTGCCAAAAGAAGTTAGGGGAGAAATGTTGAAATCACCTGGGGTATGGGGGCAGTGCGGGCAGGGCATTTGGTCAAACTGAGGGGGCATGGTGGCCATGGCTGTCATGGCCTCCGTGAAATCACCTGGGGTATGGGAGCAGTGCGGGCAGTGCTTTTGGTCAAACTGAGGGGGCATGGTGGCCATGGCTGTCAGGCCTCCGTGAAATTGCTGCCCTTTTGGAGAGTGTCGGTTTGGAATGCGTGTTGGCTGGTGTGTTTTCACAAAGTAATACATGCAGGTAATATGGGCGTGTATCCCACTTTATAGTACTGTACCTCTTATATGCATTACCTGTGTGATTATCTTTAAGACTGAATGCCCTGTTTCGTTTTTTGTCTCCCTGACAGCTCCACAAACGAGCCTGTTCCCGTCTTTATAGCAAATCCACCAGTAGTGGTCTTCACTAGCTATACTGTCGGACAAGTGTATGAGGTAAGTTGATGTTTTGTCTGATACCAGGCAAACCTACAATAATGCTGCCAATAGAGAGTATGCACATGCATGATTTTCCCATCAGGACACGCCCCCCTCATCTAGACTGAGTGGCAATTGGCAAAACATTGAGCAGCATGGAGTGTTGGAGTTTGGAAGCGCTCGTTGGAAATCACTCAACCGTCCTGCGTACCACCTGTTTCTAAATGTCACAATGCAGGAGGCAGCAAAATGTTGTGTTATTGAAAACAAGCACTTCCAAACTCTGACACTTAGAAAAAATAATGAAATGCAGGGCATTTCTTGACAGAAAGTATACTCATAACGTTTCTATGGTGGATTTTCATGAAACAAAAACTTTGCAGATAGAAAGAGAATAATTCAAGCTTTTCGTTCAGCTGCAATGTTGGTGAGTTTAACATTGTTTAATGCAATCAGACAGGACTTTTCTGGACAGCCCATTTCTGGATGAATGGGCTGTCAAGGCCAGAAAGTCGTTTTTTTGCCACTCAGTGGGCGTTCCCCGCAAAACTTCCAGGTACGATGATGTCACGTGCATACCCTCTATAAAGATAAAACTTGAGGCGTGATTTAAACACCTGAAGAATGGGGGCTTGTTTTACGTGCAGAGGCAGCTCATTCCAAAGCTTGGGAGCTGCCACTGAAAAAGCCTGGTTCCCCTCTGAGCTTCAGCCTGATTTTTGGCACCACCAGGAGAAGCTGGTCGGAGGACCTAAGGGTCTGTGTGGGAACATAGGGTTTCAGCGATTCAGAGAGATAAATGGGTGCCTTGTCTTGTTACGTGCGTATTAACAATTCCTGACGTCACTTAATGTTCTGTCGTTCTCTCTCTCTTTCCTTTTAGACCACAGTGCAGCTGAAGAACTTGACGGCGACTAGCCGCCATGTGAGAGTCATCCCTCCCAACACTCCATATTTTTCCATCGGTCTGGGTGAGTTCCGCCTTGCATCCTAGTGAGGAAATCCTGCTAAATAGGCCATACCATAAATGGTCATCAGTGATGCAAGAGTGTTTTGACAGATCTACACTCCATGGAATGCAGTCGGTGGTTTGCGGCATTCACGTGCCACAGCCTGAACCTGTATGTAACCTGTAACAGACACTTAAGTGTGGGGTGATGATGCGCTGTTCAAAACTGAATGTAGACTGATTTAACCTAAGGAGTAAAAGATTAACGGTGAGCTGCTTGCTGTCTTGGCAGGCAGGTTCCCCGGCGTGGGCGGCGTGGTCGCCCCAGGGATGAGCTGTAAGTACACGGTGCGCTTCGCTCCAGACTCCCTCGCAGAATATGAAGACTTCATAGTGGTGGAGACTCAGGCTCGCTACCCTCTCCTGGTGCCCATCAAGGCCCGGCGACCTCCTCCAGTACTCACCCGTGAGTCAACGTCCATCTTGTACCATCTTGTACCAACAAAAGGAGTTGAGAAAAAAATAAAATAAAGATATGTCATGTATACACATAACAATACATACAATTTAACCCATTTTGGGCGGGAACCCCTTTTGGTGTTAGCATTATGTTATGCTTTAGCTATTGAAAAATAGCAGATCTACAAGCTCGTAGCGCGCCACCGAGTGGCGCGCTACGAGCTTGTAGGTCTGCTATTTTTGAAAAATCGAAGAACGACTGACATAGAAACATAGCTTTTTCAGAAAACTGTCAGGTTGTAGAAGACATTTTTAGTTAACAAACAAAAATACACACATTATAGTTCCTTACCCTAACCCGAGAGTGTACAAATTTAACCAAATGGACCCGCCGTGAGGACCTTTACAAACCTGTAAGGGCCCCCGAGGGTCCCTGGACCCCACTTTGAGAACCACTGGTATGCATGAAGCCATGATATAATCTGCTATCCGCTCATCCCATGATGCATTGTTGACTTGTTTACTGACCGCCCTGCAGTGCCCAGGGTCCTGGAATGTGGCCCCTGTCTGGTCAGAGGGGTGAAGTTTACATGTTGACTTGTTTACTGACCGCCCTGCAGTGCCCAGGGTCCTGGAATGTGGCCACTGTCTGGTCGGAGGGGTGAAGTTTACATGTTGACTTGTTTACTGACCACCCTGCAGTGCCCAGGGTCCTGGAATGTGGCCCCTGTCTGGTCAGAGGGGTGAAGTTTACATGTTGACTTGTTTACTGACCGCCCTGCAGTGCCCAGGGTCCTGGAATGTGGCCCCTGTCTGGTCAGAGGGGTGAAGTTTACATGTTGACTTGTTTACTGACCACCCTGCAGTGCCCAGGGTCCTGGAATGTGGCCCCTGTCTGGTCAGAGGGGTGAAGTTTACATGTTGACTTGTTTACTGACCGCCCTGCAGTGCCCAGGGTCCTGGAATGTGGCCACTGTCTGGTCGGAGGGGTGAAGTTTACATGTTGACTTGTTTACTGACCGCCCTGCAGTGCCCAGGGTCCTGGAATGTGGCCCCTGTCTGGTCGGAGGGGTGAAGTTTACATGTTGACTTGTTTACTGAACGCTCTGCAGTGCCCAGGGTCCTGGAATGTGGCCCCTGTCTGGTCGGATGGGTGAAGTTTACATGTTGACTTGTTTACTGACCGCCCTGCAGTGCCCAGGGTCCTGGAATGTGGCCCCTGTCTGGTCGGAGGGGTGAAGTTTACATGTTGACTTGTTTACTGACCGCCCTCAGTGCCCAGGGTCCTGGAATGTGGCCACTGTCTGGTCGGAGGGGTGAAGTTTACATGTTGACTTGTTTACTGACCGCCCTGCAGTGCCCAGGGTCCTGGAATGTGGCCCCTGTCTGGTCGGAGGGGTGAAGTTTACATGTTGACTTGTTTACTGACCGCCCTGCAGTGCCCAGGGTCCTGGAATGTGGCCCCTGTCTGGTTGGAGGGGTGAAGTTTGTGGAGCTGCTGTGCCGTAACGACGGCCTCAGTGCCGGTACCTTCTGCATCATACCCAAGAGTCAGTGGCCGGCCTCGAACCTGCGGGTAAATCTCCACAGGACGCATATGATGCTATATATATTTCTTTCTTTCTTTCTTTCTTTCTTTCTTTCTTTCTTTCTTTCTTTCTTTCTTTCTTTTCTTTTTTTATATATATTATACTATTTAGACTGATGATATATATATATAAATATATACTGTATCTCGAAACTATACACACTATTGGATGCCCAGTCTACAAATGAATCTGGCATCTATCTACATACTGTAACATGCTAACAAAATTACATTTTGGCCTTTGCATAAGCCTGCAAGGTCTTCGAGGCTAAGGCAAAACTTGCTGCATAGCAATGACACTGCAGACCGAGAAACATAACATTACGGTTTAATAACCACCCTGCGATACCAAAATACATGAGCCAACATCCTTTGCATCATACCCTGAGTGTTGTGCTTGTGTTGAGCTTAACCACTGAGTGTTGTGCTTGACCACTAATGGTCGGTTTTGTAATTTCCTTTTATTTATAGTCGGTGGTAACAGCCTGCTTCGCGGAGCAGCCCCCGTTCGCAGTGAGCCCCTCACTGTTTGAGCTGCAGCCTGGTCAGGCCACCTTAGTGGAGGTGAGTTATAATGAGCTGCAGCCTGGCCAGGCCACCTTAGTGGAGGTGAGTTAGAATGAGCTGCAGCCTGGTCAGGCCACCTTAGTGGAGGTGAGTTAGAATGAGCTGCAGCCTGGCCAGGCCACCTTAGTGGAGGTGAGTTATAGAATGAGCTGCAGCCTGGCCAGGCCACCTTAGTGGAGGTGAGTTATGGAATGAGCTGCAGCCTGGCCAGGCCACCTTAGTGGAGGTGAGTTATAGAATGAGCTGCAGCCTGGTCAGGCCACCTTAGTGGAGGTGAGTTATAGAATGAGCTGCAGCCTGGCCAGGCCACCTTAGTGGAGGTGAGTTATAATGAGCTGCAGCCTGGTCAGGCCACCTTAGTGGAGGTGAGTTATAATGAGCTGCAGCCTGGTCAGGCCACCTTAGTGGAGGTGAGTTAGAATGAGCTGCAGCCTGGTCAGGCCACCTTAGTGGAGGTGAGTTAGAATGAGCTGCAGCCTGGCCAGGCCACCTTAGTGGAGGTGAGTTAGAATGAGCTGCAGCCTGGTCAGGTCACCTTAGTGGAGGGTTAGGCCACCTTAGTGGAGGTGAGTTAGAATGAGCTGCAGCCTGGTCAGACCACCTTAGTGGAGGTGAGTTAGAATGAGCTGCAGCCTGGTCAGACCACCTTAGTGGGTGTGAGTTAAAATGAGCTGCAGCCTGGCCAGGCCACCTTAGTGGATGTGAGTTAAAATGAGCTGCAGCCTGGCCAGGCCACCTTAGTGGATGTGAGTTAGAATGAGCTGCAGCCTGGCCAGGCCACCTTAGTGGAGGTGAGTTAAAATGAGCTGCAGCCTGGCCAGGCCACCTTAGTGGAGGTGAGTTAGAATGAGCTGCAGCCTGGTCAGGCCACCTTAGTGGAGGTGAGTTAGAATGAGCTGCAGCCTGGCCAGGCCACCTTAGTGGAGGTGAGTTAGAATGAGCTGCAGCCTGGCCAGGCCACCTTAGTGGAGGTGAGTTAGAATGAGCTGCAGCCTGGCCAGGCCACCTTAGTGGAGGTGAGTTAGAATGAGCTGCAGCCTGGCCAGGCCACCTTAGTGGAGGTGAGTTAGAATGAGCTGCATTGATTGATTGATTGAAATTTTTATTAACAGTTTGCAGAATTACAGTACATTTCAAGCACAAACTCAATACAAAGACTGTGAGTGGACGACCCAATTAAGCATTACACTTGTTTACAAGAGGGTCCACCTTGTTCAATTCATCAAAACATTTAGAGACGTACAAATAGACACTTCTATATAGTCAAAGAACAGCAGCCTGGTCAGGCCACCTCTGTCGAGGCCTTAGTGGCCTTAGTGGAGGTGAGTTAGAATGGAATGTTTGAACAGTTAACTAGACTAGTGTTGTGTCTTGTATTTGACAAAATAAATTTAAATAAAGTATGTAAAAAATCGACTAGACTAGACTAGAGGCTTCGCTCTATAGGCCAGTACTTCAAGTCAAGGAACCCCAAAGATGTATTTGGCCTCAGACCCACAAATGAAAAGAGTTTGGGCTAAGAAACCCTGCAGGAGCAAAGATTTGTGTTACAAATCTTCGCTTAATAAATAAATAGGATATGTGCAAGCTCATATGGCTAAGTGGAATCAAAAAATCATGAATCATGAATAACTAAGTGTGTTCAAAAAATGTCATTACTGCACTGTGGCTTTGTGTATAGGGCTGTTTTTATGCTGCTGAGTTTAGCAACCTTGCACATCTGTGATGCCTATAACTGATCTCAAATACAATTAATATTCATATGTCTTCTCTACTGGCCCCTGTTCCTTTTGATTGTGCTGTGGTATCCAGGTGGTCTTCTTTCCCACCAACGCTGAAAAGAGCTCTCAGGTCTTCACTATCGTGTGTGACAACTGCCAGGTTAAAGACTTAACCATCCAAGGTGAAGAAGCATGGAGTTGTCTATTTTTTTGTTATGCTATAGTCCATAATAACCCACTAAGAACTATAAGGCCGTTCTCACACTTAAAAAGTGTTCACACTCAAAAGTAGCTGATATACAAACTCACAAGTGAGCTTGTATATTATCGGCTATTTTCTCAAATAGCCAACCATTTTAGATTTTCGCGCTGGCTATTCAAAAAAATCTCGAAATTGTACGAATATCCGATATAATTAATTGCTGTTTTGGCTGATAACCGATAATACCGATGTTGATATGATCTCATTCTGTATTCTAAAAATTATAATAATTTTGTCCATTCTGAAAAATACAAACAGCATATCTGCACTGCAGGGTTAGGCAAGTCAGATTTAATTTAAATACCTTTATAATTAATATGGTGAGCTTGTAGATCTGTTCAAGCTGTTACTTTGGGCTTCTTTGTCTGATTGATTACCGATGCCGATTAATCTAAAAACAACTAAAATCGGCTGATACCGATGTGTTTGGATTAATCTCCCATCACTAGTAAGAACTACTGATTTAGAAGGCATTTGTAGAATCGGCCTCGGCGCTTAATGGGTTCAAATTAAAAACAGTTCGAGAACCACTGCTGTAGTATAATGGTGTAGTAAAGACTTGTATTCATTGGACTCTAACGTGTGTGTGTGTGTGTGTGTGTGTGTGTGTGTGTGTGTGTGTGTGTGTGTGTGTGTGTGTGTGTGTGTGTGTGTGTGTGTGTGTGTGTGTGTGTGTGTGTGTGTGTGTGTGTGTGTGTGTGTGTGTGTGTGTGTGTGTGTGTGTGTCAGGCGAGGGTCAGCTGATTGCTCTGGACCTAGTGTGTGTATCTGGTGAGCAGCAGCAGCAGCACGTTGTGGGGGAGCTGCACGACCTCACAGCCGAGCACTGCGTCCGGTTTGGGCCCTGTAACCCCCACTCTCTGCAGCACAAGACGCTCGTCATTAGGAACAACACGTAGGTTTGGTTCAGCGCTGGAAAGTAACTGAAGTAGTTTTTTTAATAATTTTTATCCCACGATTTTGTAACCCATTTTTCACCCCTGTGTCAATTATCTAATGTGATCCTGGGCTCTACACACCCTCCGCCAACCTAGTCCCCATATATGGGGGACATGGGGAGAGCAACGGACTTGAACTCATGCTTCGTGAAGTAGTTTTCATGTCAAGGACCCCCAAATTGATATATATATGTGGCTGCTTACTAACCTGACTCCGCCAGATGGGGCAGCAGAGAGTACACTGGGTTCCCCCCGAGGGGGGAACCCAGTGTACTCTCTGCGTCAGGTTAGCGCTGCTTACCCCCATCTGAAAATCTTTTGTGCCACCAAGGAACCAGAAGAGAAGATTTATAAATACAAAATAAATCACACCCGTGTGAAGCGAGGGGCACTCTTACTCAATTTTGCGTCCTCATTTTTGTCATCAATGTTTGTGTTTACACAAACATTGATGACATAGGAAACGTCATAGGAAACGTCATAGGAAACGTCATAGGAAACATCATAGGAAACGGTAGAAAAACAATGTTTGTGTTTACACAAACCCTCAAAGCTGGACATAGGAGGGTCTAGCGGCACTCACAAATAAAAATAAAATAAATACAACAAAAATAGCAGATTTACTCACACATAGAAAAAGCACACGCTCAAATGTGCATATGAAACTTTGTCAGACAAGAGGAAGTTCTCTTCCCCCCCCCCCATACACACACACACACACACACACACACACACACACACACACACACACACACACACACACACACACACACACACACACACACACACACACACACACACACACACACACACACACACACACACAGAGCTTTTCTTTCATATGAATAGATCAGATTCACATTTTGCTCCTATTCATACCCATCTTGACGGGGCTGCAGGGGTCTCTCTGTGGTCTATGGCAGTGGTTCCCAAAGTGGGGTCCGGGGACCCCCAGGGGTACTTGATGGAGTTCCAGGGGGTCCCCAGCTAAATGATAGTTAGGAACCAAATGGACCCTTATGGGTCTGTTCAAATTAACATTGATTTTACAATAAAGATGTGGGGTCCCAGAGATAGAAATGCCATTACGGGGTCCGTAGACTAATGCATGTCAAACTGGGGGTCCTTGAAATTAAACGGGTTGAGAATCACTGCTAGAGCCGTAAAAATCTTCTCTTATGGCATGTCTCTTCAAATGGGGGTCCGCGGGGATAATTAGTGTCAATTTGGGGGTCCTTGACATGAAAATGTTTGGGAACCAGTGGTCTATGGACCGCCACAGAGTTCATTGAGGGGGTTCCAGGGAGACACTAGCAATATTTAACCGGATTTTATACTTCAGCTGGTGACCATTCATGGAGAAATATTCCCACACAATGCTCTTGCTCAGCAGCCTCCATTTCATTCCAGCACTCTTCAGCTATTCAAAATTTGCCAAAGTTGTAGATCTGCTATTGTTGAAAGATTTTCAAAAAAGGGTTATTTTGTTGTAATTCCAACAACACAAATCTTCTCTAATGGGGGTCCCCGGCACAAAATCTTTTCAATTTTGGCAGGTAATTGACATTGAAATGTTTGATAGCCACTGATCTGTGAGACTTCTCGTTGTGCCTCTCCATCCCTCCATCCCTCCATCTCTCTCTCTCTCTCTCTCTCTCTCTCTCTAAAGTCACTTGGAGCTGCCGTTCCACTGGCAGATCATGCAGCCCAACCTGCATGCCCTGCTGCCAGGGGAGGCCCCGGAGCCCTCCCACATCCACTTCCACCCGGCCACAGATGACGTGTTCTGTGTCAGCCCCACAGCGGGCCTTCTGGACGCCGGGCAGGACCACGAGTTCTTGTTTACCTACTTCCCCAAAGAGGTACCTACCGTACAGCGGACGCTGCTAGCAAGAAGTATTATAGGTCATGTTTATTGGGGCACAGTGGGTCGGTTGCGACCCATAAAAATGGGTCCCGGCCCTCTGTTTGGGAAATGACGCCCTTGAATTATTTCCTTGTATGGCTAGCCATAGGCCTATCTTTTTCACAGAGTCTAAAAACTGTCTTTCCACAGAGTCTAAAAACTGTCTTTCCACACGGTCTAAAAACTGTACGTGTACAGTACTGTACTGTACACGTAATACAAGTGTTTACTAAACATTCTTTGCACGCACGCACGCACGCACGCACGCACGCACGCACGCACGCGCGCACGCGCACACACACACACACACACACACACTGACACACACACACACACACACACACACACACACACACACACACACACACACACACACCTAAAACATCATTCACAGCTCACCTCCCTGTGTTGTCTTTAGCTGAAGAACCACCACAGTGTCTGTCACCTTGTGTTGAGGGATATCCCGCAGTTGCCCCCGGAGAGCAGTGAGACTGGGTAAGTCCTTCAACACCGTACAGCAGGGGTCTTCAACAGGGGGTCTGCCAAATCTTTGTGTGATAGGAACTTTTTGGGCTTTTGTTACATTTACATGAATCCAACGATAGTGCTGTCAAACAAGACAAACATTGTACTGTATTTTGACATCACACGTTGAGTTTTCTCAAGGTATCTTAACCCATGACCTGACGTCGAAATTTATAAAATGTCTTCTAAATCCTGACAGTTTTCTGTCAGGATTTGTGCCACATTTTCACGATTTTTCAAAAATAGCAGACCTACAAGCTCATAGCGCGCCACTCGGTGGCACGCTATGAGCTTGTAGATCTGCTATTTTTCAATAGCTAAATTATAACATAATGTTTAAAACACCAAAAGGGGTTCCCGCCCAAAATGGGTTAACCACTTTATACCTGGTGTCGCTATTCATGGGCATGCCATCATAAGGAACGTTTTTCAAAAACATTCTAATTTTGTACATTATTTCTTTTTAGCAAAACTATACAAGCTTGGTAGATCAGCTATTCTCTGCTATTTTTGAACAACACTGTATTTATGACGAAGTATAATTTTGTTCCATTTCCAAAAAATCTTTATTGTTTGTTTGCATTCCCTTTCTCTAGCTCGTCATCACAGCCCCAGAGCGCGGTGAACGATGTCATCGTCATGGAAATCGAGGTGAAGGGATCGACCGAGGCCCACCAGGTCCTACTGGAGCCCTACGCCATTCACGTCCCTGGAGAGGTCTTCATCGGCACAACCACTCACAGGAAATTCAGGGTATTATCCCATTTACTGTAGGCCTGACCTACACTTTTTTTTAAAAAATCTTCTAAATCCTCCAGTTTTCTGAAATAAATATTTTCACGATTTTTCAAAAATAGCAGACCTACAAGCTCATAGCGCGCCACTCGGTGGTGTGCTATGAGCTTGTAGATCTGCTATTTTTCAATAGCTAAATTATAACATGTTTAAAACACCAAAAGGGGTTCCTGCTCAAAATGGGTTAAAGGAGTGGTTCACACATAAGGAGTGGTTCACACATAATTTGAAATTATTGGCTCAGGAATGCAACAAAAACAAAACAAATCTCCATGAATTCAAGGATTCATCGGTTGTGTAATTTACAGAAAACAAGTAATTTTAACATTAATATGAATGCTTCGTTCTACTCGAAGATGGTCTCAGTAATAAATCACTCTGTCATAATTATTCTCTTGTTGTGTCTTTGTGTGTAAGATGTGGAATCACAGCAAGTCCTCCATCTGCTTTCACTGGGACAGGATGAGTGACTGCCACATAATAGAAGTAGTGCCCTCCACTGGCGAAATAGGTACATTGCACATTATACCAAGATATGATGCATAAACAGTCCCATTTACACGTATATGAAAGTACAACCCATTTAGGCCTGACGTAAAAAAAAAAAGAAGTCTTCTGAAAGAATATATATTCAAAGATTTGTGCCGCATTTTCACGATTTTTCAAAAATAGCAGATCTACAAGCTCGTAGCGCGCCACTCGGTGGGGCGCTATGAGCTTGTAGATCTGCTATTTTTCAATAGCTAAAGTATAACATAATGCTTAGTTAAAACACCAATAGGGGTTCCCGCCCATAGAATGGGTTAAAGTTTATTGGGTGACTCGTTGTTGTGATTTCTTTGGTTCAGAGATGAACGAGTGTGTGGATCTGGAGTTGGTGCTGACCGGAAGAAGACCAGAGAGGCTTGTGTCCAGGCTGCTGTGTCACGTGGAACATCACCACACGCCTGTCTCTCTGGCTATGGATGTCACCTTCAAGGTATAAGAGCCAGTGAGGGACCCATTGCACAAGTTGCACCATTATGTTATACCATTATGCTCACAACGCGTTGCACCGTGAGCTTGTAGATCGGTTATTTTCAAAACATTTGGATCTTTTTTTTTAATAAATTGAAATACTTTGGAAAAACCTTAATTTATTTGATGACTGGGTCATCAGCCAATAGGAGACTCGGTAGTAGACTCCGCCAGGTCATAAAATTATTGGCTTAGGAATCTTGATAGAAAATAAGTAATGTTTTAGGTGAACCACTACTTTTACAACACAAATATTTTCTTATGGGTGTCCCTGGCACAGAATCTTTCAGATGGAGGTCCGCAGGAAAATACACTTGAATTGGGTATAGTCCTTGACATGAACATGCAAACCCCTGGTTTATAATACTGTGCAGATTCATGTTTCTAGGGCAGTGGGGTCCGGGGACCCCCAGGGGTACTTGAGGGAGTTCCGGGGGGGACCCAGCTAAATGATAATTTGGAACCAAATGGACCCTTATGGGTCTAACTCAGAGAGTGTACAAATGGAACCAAATGCACCCTAATGGGTCCATTTGGTTCCATGTGTACACTCTCTGAGTTAAATTAGCATTGATTTTACAATATAAATTGGGGGTCCCAGAGATAGAAATGCTATTAAATGTGAGTCCGTAGACTAATGCATGTCAAACTGGGGGTCCTTGAAATTAAACGGGTTGAGAATCACTGCTAGAGCCGTAAAAATCTTATGTTATTGGGATCCCTGGCATATCTTTTCAAATGGCTAATTAGTGTCAATTTGGGGGTCCTTGACATGAAAAGGTTTGGGAACCGCTGTTCTAGGGCTGTGTTTCACTCTATAATATGAGCTTTATGTGCGGTTGGCCAGGGTCCCCAGGTGACTGTCAGTGTCCCCAGCCTGGACCTGGGGCTGCTGCGTGTGGGGGAGGAGGCCCAGGCCACGGTGCTCCTCACTAACATCACCCAGGTGGAGGCCTCCTGGAGCCTGGAGGAGAGGAGGAGCGTCCCTCACCACCATCCCCCACAGGTCAGTGCTAATTAAATAACCTGTTAACGCGCCAGCCCACTTTCACCCATTTTGCAACCAGATCTTATTTTAATGATGTCTGGGAGACAAGAAACACTTTCCTGGGTTTTTTTTAATGTGGGTAATAATGTGTTTTTAGATATTTTAGTATTTCAAAGTGTCTGTGATGTCATGGACACTGGTCTCACTTCCTTCCTGGACTACAATTCCCATAATGCTTTGGTCCACTGCTACTTGTGGAGAGGTGGAGGGCTGTCTGAGGCTGAGCTCACACCTTTAATGCAATTCTCGTGCTCGTTGGATCAATGCTGTGTACTAGTATCATGGCCGCCCAATGCATTTCCAATGGAGGTCACATGGTTTGACACAACATAGGGGGAGGGGTCTGTTGTATGGCTTTCAGCTGTGTTTCGACTGCGCCCCTCCCCCTCATACAACACAATGTTGTGTCAAACCATGTGACCTCCATTGGAAATGCATTGGGCGGCCATGACACAACACAAAATGCATCCAACGAGCACAGAACATTGCATTAACCGTGTGAGTGCACCCTGAGACAATTTATGGGGGTACTGTTGAAAATGGCACTTCTTTTTTATGATTCAAAGTTTTTTTTTTCTTTTTTCAGTTTTAGCACAAAAGAATGGCTGAGAATGTAAATAAAAGAATCATATACACAATTAAGACAACAAATTAAACAAAACTAGACAAAGTATGCAATACACTTGTAGGAGCCATATCATTTGATTTCATGTTTTTTGCCGGTTGCCTTGGAAAATGGCACCATAGCAGAGCCAGGGCGCTATCTGAGCTATGGGAACAGGAGGAAGACATGGAACCTGGTGTCTAGAAAGGCGCTAGGCACAGCTCATTGGTTAGTACTCTTCATAGGCATGCAGCAGAGCCAATCACTATGCAGTATCGTATTTCACCACGCTCTGGTCCACAAATGGATGCTGTTGACAGCCAAAAATCTTATCTACCTCAGAGTCAGAAAGTTCTAGTAGTGAGATAGAACTAAACAAGCCCAAATTGATTAAATCAATTAATTACCAGCTGCATTATTATTATCTGTGGGTCTGCTGCTGACGTCATGCCACTTTTTAGCTGCGCTCCGCTGTTATGCTCAAATTAGTGACCCTAAAGAATTCTGAGGCAACATGGCTGGAGACGAGGCAGCCAATCAGAACTGCTCGACTAGCCTTGCCGTGCAGACGATGGGATGTTATGGGTTGTTGCCAGTGGTGGCAACTGTCGTGTCAGAAATAAGCTAAGCAGCCTCCAAAAACCAAACCAGGCAAGCAACTGTGAATGAATCCACGTTAGGCTGGAAATATGCAGACTTGGCAACACTCAGCAGAAAGACTAGCGGTGTCCGTCTACCGGTCGCAAGTTTCCCAGGTAAACAAAAAGAAGACAAACTAAGTGCAGAGCTGAGTGGGAAAAAGATTCGGTGGATTTTTATGAAACAAAAGCTTTGCATTTTGAAAGTGGATATTCAAGCTTTCCCTACAGCTGCAATGTTGGTGAGTTTAATGTCGTTTAATACAAGCAGATCGCAGATGCAAATTGTATGAATGGGGAGTCAATGGATGGTATAATATGGCAACTCTAGATTCACATTAGGCCTATAATAAATCTAGAGTTGCATATTGCAAAGGACTGTGCTGTCATGTGCCAGTTAGCCCTGCCAGGGACAGTTCCTTGTTCATCAAGCAACTCTAGAGCAGTGGTTCCAAAACCTTTTCATGTCAAGGACCCCCAAATTGACACTAATGAGCCTGCGGACCCCCATTTGAAAACATAATGCCATGGACCCCCATAAGAGAAGATTTGTAAGGCTCATAGCAGTGATTCTCAACCCGTTTAATTTCAAGGACCCCCCGTTTGTCATGCATTAGTCTACGGACCCCCATTTAATGGCATTTCTACCTCTGGGACCCCCAATTTATATTGTAAAATCAATGTTAATTTAACTCTGAGAGTATACAAATGGAACCAAATGGACCCGCACTCTCAGAGTTACAGACCCATAAGGGTCCATTTGGTTCCAAACTATCATTTAGCTGGAGACCCCCTGGAACTCACTCAAGGACCCCTGGGTGTCCCCGGACCCCACTTTGGGAACCACTGGCTTAGGCTAGTATGTAAATGTGAATTTAAACCAGAAGAGTGGGTACTGAGACGCCTGTATGCTTTGTAAAATGGTCTGAAATAAGGTCAAGTTTATGATTTGAACATTTGACATTTAAGGCTTAATATTTTGTATGCTGTTTGTTAAACCTATAAAACCAAGTCCTTATGGCATGAACTTAGCCCCTCTCGGAACCCTACGTTAAAGTTTTCTGACATTTGGATGACTTTACACGTAGGGTCCCTAACCATCGGTCATTATATATATGGTAATTATGGAATACAGACAGACTTACCGTCGCAAACGCTTGTGCTGCGCTGTTTGTGTGATAGTGATAGGTTCCAAAAGAAGCATATATCGCCTATAGGAGACAACGGAAACGTCAGAGAATTTTCCTTTTGCGCAGAAGCCGTTTATTTTTAATCTTTGCTTGACCGTTTTGGCAGCTCTGAAATTCTCTCTTCCTTCCTTCCTTGACTTCCTTATTGACATCCCATTGTACCGCCTCCAGCGCAGGATCTGATCCTGTAAAAAAATGTTTAAAAACCAGGTATTAAATTCATATAAAACATTAACTTGAGAAAGTACTCCAACTGTTACTAAAACCTCAATCCAAAAAAGACAATCCAAACAATCAACTGGGAGGAATGTGTCACTTACATTAAAACAAAGAAACATCATTATTATTATTACTACCACTATAATAATGATGTAAATTATTGTTGTTGTTGTTATTATCATTATTTTTTAAACCAATGTCTATACAGACAAAAAAAGTATTGTCATAAAAAACCAGGCCATGTTCACAAAGGGTAGGCAGCATAAGCCTTGGCTTCAGCCTTCACCTTTTCGGTGCCACTTTTATAAGTGGATCCAACCGCATGTATGTAGATTTATGTACTGTATGTATATATGTATATGCATATGTATGTATTATGTGCTTCCTTTGTTCTTTTAAAAACACCGAATAAACGTACCTTACCTTACAAAACTTACCTTACCTTACTTGGATGGGAGACCGCCTGGGAATACCAGGTGCTGTAAGCTTTTTCCTTTGCCACACAAAATGAGCAACCTCCATTTATGAATGGCCATGATACAATATTACTAGATCGTGTGCAGCACTAACTTTGGTACTGCTGACAAATACCACTTCTAACCTTTAGCAGGCCAGTCCAACTGGAATAAACACCACAGCAGGGCATTGTAATTCTCCCTTCCTTGTGTGCGCGGCGCGGGGCCGCTGTAAAAGGCCGACCAGCCCCAATTCTGTTGCTTACGGCCATACCACCCTGAACACGCCCGATCTCGTCCGATCTCGGAAGCTAAGCAGGGTCGGGCCTGGTTAGTACTTGGATGGGAGACCGCCTGGGAATACCAGGTGCTGTAAGCTTTTTCCTTTGCCACACAAAATGAGCAACCGCCATTTATGAATGGTCATGATACAATATTACTACATTGTGTGCAGCACTAACTTGGGTACTGCTGACAAATGCCACTTCTAACCTTTTAGCAGGCCAGCCCAACTAGAATAAACACCACAGCAGGGCATTGTAATTCTCCCTTCCTTGTGTGTGCGCGCGGCGCGGGGCCGCTGTCAGCTATAAAAGGCCGACCAGCCCCAATTCTGTTGCTTACGGCCATACCACCCTGAACACGCCCGATCTCGTCCGATCTCGGAAGCTAAGCAGGGTCGGGCCTGGTTAGTACTTGGATGGGAGACCGCCTGGGAATACCAGGTGCTGTAAGCTTTTTCCTTTGCCACACAAAATGAGCAACCTCCATTTATGAATGGCCATGATACAATATTACTAGATCGTGTGCAGCACTAACTTTGGTACTGCTGACAAATACCACTTTTAACCTTTAGCAGGCCAGTCCAACTGGAATAAACACCACAGCAGGGCATTGTAATTCTCCCTTCCTTGTGTGTGCGCGGCGCGGGGCCGCTGTCAGCTATAAAAGGCCGACCAGCCCCAATTCTGTTGCTTACGGCCATACCACCCTGAACACGCCCGATCTCGTCCGATCTCGGAAGCTAAGCAGGGTCGGGCCTGGTTAGTACTTGGATGGGAGACCGCCTGGGAATACCAGGTGCTGTAAGCTTTTTCC
This sequence comes from Electrona antarctica, assembly GCF_951216825.1. Classification (NCBI taxonomy): domain Eukaryota; kingdom Metazoa; phylum Chordata; class Actinopteri; order Myctophiformes; family Myctophidae; genus Electrona; species Electrona antarctica. The sequence continues at coordinate 3,446,318 of NC_136801.1, read as the reverse complement.
TTTGCCACACAAAATGAGCAACCTCCATTTATGAATGGCCATGATACAATATTACTAGATCGTGTGCAGCACTAACTTTGGTACTGCTGACAAATACCACTTCTAACCTTTAGCAGGCCAGTCCAACTGGAATAAACACCACAGCAGGGCATTGTAATTCTCCCTCCCTTGTGTGCGCGGCGCGGGGCCGCTGTCAGCTATAAAAGGCCGACCAGCCCCAATTCTGTTGCTTACGGCCATACCACCCTGAACACGCCCGATCTCGTCCGATCTCGGAAGCTAAGCAGGGTCGGGCCTGGTTAGTACTTGGATGGGAGACCGCCTGGGAATACCAGGTGCTGTAAGCTTTTTCCTTTGCCACACAAAATGAGCAACCTCCATTTATGAATGGCCATGATACAATATTACTAGATCGTGTGCAGCACTAACTTTGGTACTGCTGACAAATACCACTTCTAACCTTTAGCAGGCCAGTCCAACTGGAATAAACACCACAGCAGGGCATTGTAATTCTCCCTCCCTTGTGTGCGCGGCGCGGGGCCGCTGTCAGCTATAAAAGGCCGACCAGCCCCAATTCTGTTGCTTACGGCCATACCACCCTGAACACGCCCGATCTCGTCCGATCTCGGAAGCTAAGCAGGGTCGGGCCTGGTTAGTACTTGGATGGGAGACCGCCTGGGAATACCAGGTGCTGTAAGCTTTTTCCTTTGCCACACAAAATGAGCAACCGCCATTTATGAATGGTCATGATACAATATTACTACATTGTGTGCAGCACTAACTTGGGTACTGCTGACAAATGCCACTTCTAACCTTTAGCAGGCCAGTCCAACTAGAATAAACACCACAGCAGGGCATTGTAATTCTCCCTCCCTTGTGTGCGGCGTGGGGCCGCTGTCAGCTATAAAAGACCGACAGGCCCCAATTCTGTTGCTTACGGCCATACCACCCTGAACACGCCCGATCTCGTCCGATCTCGGAAGCTAAGCAGGGTCGGGCCTGGTTAGTACTTGGATGGGAGACCGCCTGGGAATACCAGGTGCTGTAAGCTTTTTCCTTTGCCACACAAAATGAGCAACCTCCATTTATGAATGGCCATGATACAATATTACTAGATCGTGTGCAGCACTAACTTTGGTACTGCTGACAAATACCACTTCTAACCTTTAGCAGGCCAGTCCAACTAGAATAAACACCACAGCAGGGCATTGTAATTCTCCCTCCCTTGTGTGTGCGGTGTGGGGCCGCTGTCAGCTATAAAAGGCCGACCGGCCCCAATTCTGTTGCTTACGGCCATACCACCCTGAACACGCCCGATCTCGTCCGATCTCGGAAGCTAAGCAGGGTCGGGCCTGGTTAGTACTTGGATGGGAGACCGCCTGGGAATACCAGGTGCTGTAAGCTTTTTCCTTTGCCACACAAAATGAGCAACCTCCATTTATGAATGACCATGATACAATATTACTAGATCGTGTGCAGCACTAACTTTGGTATTGCTGACAAATACCACTTCTAACCTTTAGCAGGCCAGCCCAACTAGAATAAACACCACAGCAGGGCATTGTAATTCTCCCTCCCTTGTGTGCGGCGTGGGGCCGCTGTCAGCTATAAAAGACCGACAGGCCCCAATTCTGTTGCTTACGGCCATACCACCCTGAACACGCCCGATCTCGTCCGATCTCGGAAGCTAAGCAGGGTCGGGCCTGGTTAGTACTTGGATGGGAGACCGCCTGGGAATACCAGGTGCTGTAAGCTTTTTCCTTTGCCACACAAAATGAGCAACCTCCATTTATGAATGGCCATGATACAATATTACTAGATCGTGTGCAGCACTAACTTTGGTACTGCTGACAAATACCACTTCTAACCTTTAGCAGGCCAGTCCAACTAGAATAAACACCACAGCAGGGCATTGTAATTCTCCCTCCCTTGTGTGCGGCGTGGGGCCGCTGTCAGCTATAAAAGACCGACAGGCCCCAATTATGTTGCTTACGGCCATACCACCCTGAACACGCCCGATCTCGTCCGATCTCGGAAGCTAAGCAGGGTCGGGCCTGGTTAGTACTTGGATGGGAGACCGCCTGGGAATACCAGGTGCTGTAAGCTTTTTCCTTTGCCACACAAAATGAGCAACCTCCATTTATGAATGGCCATGATACAATATTACTAGATCGTGTGCAGCACTAACTTTGGTACTGCTGACAAATACCACTTCTAACCTTTTAGCAGGCCAGTCCAACTAGAATAAACACCACAGCAGGGCATTGTAATTCTCCCTCCTTTGTGTGTACGGTGTGGGGCCGCTGTCAGCTATAAAAGGCCGACCGGCCCCAATTCTGTTGCTTACGGCCATACCACCCTGAACACGCCCGATCTCGTCCGATCTCGGAAGCTAAGCAGGGTCGGGCCTGGTTAGTACTTGGATGGGAGACCGCCTGGGAATACCAGGTGCTGTAAGCTTTTTCCTTTGCCACACAAAATGAGCAACCTCCATTTATGAATGGCCATGATACAATATTACTAGATCGTGTGCAGCACTAACTTTGGTATTGCTGACAAATACCACTTCTAACCTTTAGCAGGCCAGCCCAACTAGAATAAACACCACAGCAGGACATTGTAATTCTCCCTTCCTTGTGTGCACGGCGCGGGGCCGCTGTCAGCTATAAAAGGCCGACCAGCCCCAATTCTGTTGCTTACGGCCATACCACCCTGAACACGCCCGATCTCGTCCGATCTCGGAAGCTAAGCAGGGTCGGGCCTGGTTAGTACTTGGATGGGAGACCGCCTGGGAATACCAGGTGCTGTAAGCTTTTTCCTTTGCCACACAAAATGAGCAACCTCCATTTATGAATGGCCATGATACAATATTACTAGATCGTGTGTAGCACTAACTTTGGTACTGCTGACAAATACCACTTCTAACCTTTAGCAGGCCAGTCCAACTGGAATAAACACCACAGCAGGGCATTGTAATTCTCCCTTCCTTGTGTGCGCGGCGCGGGGCCGCTGTCAGCTATAAAAGGCCGACCAGCCCCAATTCTCCCTCCCTTGTGTGCGGCGTGGGGCCGCTGTCAGCTATAAAAGACCGACAGGCCCCAATTCTGTTGCTTACGGCCATACCACCCTGAACACGCCCGATCTCGTCCGATCTCGGAAGCTAAGCAGGGTCGGGCCTGGTTAGTACTTGGATGGGAGACCGCCTGGGAATACCAGGTGCTGTAAGCTTTTTCCTTTGCCACACAAAATGAGCAACCGCCATTTATGAATGGTCATGATACAATATTACTACCTTGTGTGCAGCACTAACTTGGGTACTGCTGACAAATGCCACTTCTAACCTTTTAGCAGGCCAGCCCAACTAGAATAAACACCACAGCAGGGCATTGTAATTCTCCCTTCCTTGTGTGTGCGCGCGGCGCGGGGCCGCTGTCAGCTATAAAAGGCCGACCAGCCCCAATTCTGTTGCTTACGGCCATACCACCCTGAACACGCCCGATCTCGTCCGATCTCGGAAGCTAAGCAGGGTCGGGCCTGGTTAGTACTTGGATGGGAGACCGCCTGGGAATACCAGGTGCTGTAAGCTTTTTCCTTTGCCACACAAAATGAGCAACCTCTATTTATGAATGGCCATGATACAATATTACTAGATCGTGTGCAGCACTAACTTTGGTACTGCTGACAAATACCACTTTTAACCTTTAGCAGGCCAGTCCAACTGGAATAAACACCACAGCAGGGCATTGTAATTCTCCCTTCCTTGTGTGTGCGCGGCGCGGGGCCGCTGGCAGCTATAAAAGGCCGACCAGCCCCAATTCTGTTGCTTACGGCCATACCACCCTGAACACGCCCGATCTCGTCCGATCTCGGAAGCTAAGCAGGGTCGGGCCTGGTTAGTACTTGGATGGGAGACCGCCTGGGAATACCAGGTGCTGTAAGCTTTTTCCTTTGCCACACAAAATGAGCAACCTCCATTTATGAATGGCCATGATACAATATTACTAGATCGTGTGCAGCACTAACTTTGGTACTGCTGACAAATACCACTTCTAACCTTAAGCAGGCCAGTCCAACTGGAATAAACACCACAGCAGGGCATTGTAATTCTCCCTTCCTTGTGCGCGGCGCGGGGCCGCTGTCAGCTATAAAAGGCCGACCAGCCCCAATTCTGTTGCTTACGGCCATACCACCCTGAACACGCCCGATCTCGTCCGATCTCGGAAGCTAAGCAGGGTCGGGCCTGGTTAGTACTTGGATGGGAGACCGCCTGGGAATACCAGGTGCTGTAAGCTTTTTCCTTTGCCACACAAAATGAGCAACCGCCATTTATGAATGGTCATGATACAATATTACTACCTTGTGTGCAGCACTAACTTGGGTACTGCTGACAAATGCCACTTCTAACCTTTTAGCAGGCCAGCCCAACTAGAATAAACACCACAGCAGGGCATTGTAATTCTCCCTTCCTTGTGTGTGCGCGCGGCGCGGGGCCGCTGTCAGCTATAAAAGGCCGACCAGCCCCAATTCTGTTGCTTACGGCCATACCACCCTGAACACGCCCGATCTCGTCCGATCTCGGAAGCTAAGCAGGGTCGGGCCTGGTTAGTACTTGGATGGGAGACCGCCTGGGAATACCAGGTGCTGTAAGCTTTTTCCTTTGCCACACAAAATGAGCAACCTCCATTTATGAATGGCCATGATACAATATTACTAGATCGTGTGTAGCACTAACTTTGGTATTGCTGACAAATACCACTTCTAACCTTTAGCAGGCCAGCCCAACTAGAATAAACACCACAGCAGGACATTGTAATTCTCCCTTCCTTGTGTGTGCGCGGCGCGGGGCCGCTGTCAGCTATAAAAGGCCGACCAGCCCCAATTCTGTTGCTTACGGCCATACCACCCTGAACACGCCCGATCTCGTCCGATCTCGGAAGCTAAGCAGGGTCGGGCCTGGTTAGTACTTGGATGGGAGACCGCCTGGGAATACCAGGTGCTGTAAGCTTTTTCCTTTGCCACACAAAATGAGCAACCTCTATTTATGAATGGCCATGATACAATATTACTAGATCGTGTGCAGCACTAACTTTGGTACTGCTGACAAATACCACTTTTAACCTTTAGCAGGCCAGTCCAACTGGAATAAACACCACAGCAGGGCATTGTAATTCTCCCTCCCTTGTGTGCGGCGTGGGGCCGCTGTCAGCTATAAAAGACCGACAGGCCCCAATTCTGTTGCTTACGGCCATACCACCCTGAACACGCCCGATCTCGTCCGATCTCGGAAGCTAAGCAGGGTCGGGCCTGGTTAGTACTTGGATGGGAGACCGCCTGGGAATACCAGGTGCTGTAAGCTTTTTCCTTTGCCACACAAAATGAGCAACCTCCATTTATGAATGGCCATGATACAATATTACTAGATCGTGTGCAGCACTAACTTTGGTACTGCTGACAAATACCACTTCTAACCTTTAGCAGGCCAGTCCAACTAGAATAAACACCACAGCAGGGCATTGTAATTCTCCCTCCCTTGTGTGTGCGGTGTGGGGCCGCTGTCAGCTATAAAAGGCCGACCGGCCCCAATTCTGTTGCTTACGGCCATACCACCCTGAACACGCCCGATCTCGTCCGATCTCGGAAGCTAAGCAGGGTCGGGCCTGGTTAGTACTTGGATGGGAGACCGCCTGGGAATACCAGGTGCTGTAAGCTTTTTCCTTTGCCACACAAAATGAGCAACCTCCATTTATGAATGACCATGATACAATATTACTAGATCGTGTGCAGCACTAACTTTGGTATTGCTGACAAATACCACTTCTAACCTTTAGCAGGCCAGCCCAACTAGAATAAACACCACAGCAGGGCATTGTAATTCTCCCTCCCTTGTGTGCGGCGTGGGGCCGCTGTCAGCTATAAAAGACCGACAGGCCCCAATTCTGTTGCTTACGGCCATACCACCCTGAACACGCCCGATCTCGTCCGATCTCGGAAGCTAAGCAGGGTCGGGCCTGGTTAGTACTTGGATGGGAGACCGCCTGGGAATACCAGGTGCTGTAAGCTTTTTCCTTTGCCACACAAAATGAGCAACCTCCATTTATGAATGGCCATGATACAATATTACTAGATCGTGTGCAGCACTAACTTTGGTACTGCTGACAAATACCACTTCTAACCTTTAGCAGGCCAGTCCAACTAGAATAAACACCACAGCAGGGCATTGTAATTCTCCCTCCCTTGTGTGCGGCGTGGGGCCGCTGTCAGCTATAAAAGACCGACAGGCCCCAATTATGTTGCTTACGGCCATACCACCCTGAACACGCCCGATCTCGTCCGATCTCGGAAGCTAAGCAGGGTCGGGCCTGGTTAGTACTTGGATGGGAGACCGCCTGGGAATACCAGGTGCTGTAAGCTTTTTCCTTTGCCACACAAAATGAGCAACCTCCATTTATGAATGGCCATGATACAATATTACTAGATCGTGTGCAGCACTAACTTTGGTACTGCTGACAAATACCACTTCTAACCTTTTAGCAGGCCAGTCCAACTAGAATAAACACCAAAGCAGGGCATTGTAATTCTCCCTCCTTTGTGTGTACGGTGTGGGGCCGCTGTCAGCTATAAAAGGCCGACCGGCCCCAATTCTGTTGCTTACGGCCATACCACCCTGAACACGCCCGATCTCGTCCGATCTCGGAAGCTAAGCAGGGTCGGGCCTGGTTAGTACTTGGATGGGAGACCGCCTGGGAATACCAGGTGCTGTAAGCTTTTTCCTTTGCCACACAAAATGAGCAACCTCCATTTATGAATGGCCATGATACAATATTACTAGATCGTGTGCAGCACTAACTTTGGTATTGCTGACAAATACCACTTCTAACCTTTAGCAGGCCAGCCCAACTAGAATAAACACCACAGCAGGACATTGTAATTCTCCCTTCCTTGTGTGCACGGCGCGGGGCCGCTGTCAGCTATAAAAGGCCGACCAGCCCCAATTCTGTTGCTTACGGCCATACCACCCTGAACACGCCCGATCTCGTCCGATCTCGGAAGCTAAGCAGGGTCGGGCCTGGTTAGTACTTGGATGGGAGACCGCCTGGGAATACCAGGTGCTGTAAGCTTTTTCCTTTGCCACACAAAATGAGCAACCGCCATTTATGAATGGTCATGATACAATATTACTACCTTGTGTGCAGCACTAACTTGGGTACTGCTGACAAATGCCACTTCTAACCTTTTAGCAGGCCAGCCCAACTAGAATAAACACCACAGCAGGGCATTGTAATTCTCCCATCCCTTGTGTGCGGCGTGGGGCCGCTGTCAGCTATAAAAGACCGACAGGCCCCAATTCTGTTGCTTACGGCCATACCACCCTGAACACGCCCGATCTCGTCCGATCTCGGAAGCTAAGCAGGGTCGGGCCTGGTTAGTACTTGGATGGGAGACCGCCTGGGAATACCAGGTGCTGTAAGCTTTTTCCTTTGCCACACAAAATGAGCAACCTCCATTTATGAATGGCCATGATACAATATTACTAGATCGTGTGTAGCACTAACTTTGGTACTGCTGACAAATACCACTTCTAACCTTTAGCAGGCCAGTCCAACTGGAATAAACACCACAGCAGGGCATTGTAATTCTCCCTTCCTTGTGTGCGCGGCGCGGGGCCGCTGTCAGCTATAAAAGGCCGACCAGCCCCAATTCTCCCTCCCTTGTGTGCGGCGTGGGGCCGCTGTCAGCTATAAAAGACCGACAGGCCCCAATTCTGTTGCTTACGGCCATACCACCCTGAACACGCCCGATCTCGTCCGATCTCGGAAGCTAAGCAGGGTCGGGCCTGGTTAGTACTTGGATGGGAGACCGCCTGGGAATACCAGGTGCTGTAAGCTTTTTCCTTTGCCACACAAAATGAGCAACCGCCATTTATGAATGGTCATGATACAATATTACTACCTTGTGTGCAGCACTAACTTGGGTACTGCTGACAAATGCCACTTCTAACCTTTTAGCAGGCCAGCCCAACTAGAATAAACACCACAGCAGGGCATTGTAATTCTCCCTTCCTTGTGTGTGCGCGCGGCGCGGGGCCGCTGTCAGCTATAAAAGGCCGACCAGCCCCAATTCTGTTGCTTACGGCCATACCACCCTGAACACGCCCGATCTCGTCCGATCTCGGAAGCTAAGCAGGGTCGGGCCTGGTTAGTACTTGGATGGGAGACCGCCTGGGAATACCAGGTGCTGTAAGCTTTTTCCTTTGCCACACAAAATGAGCAACCTCTATTTATGAATGGCCATGATACAATATTACTAGATCGTGTGCAGCACTAACTTTGGTACTGCTGACAAATACCACTTTTAACCTTTAGCAGGCCAGTCCAACTGGAATAAACACCACAGCAGGGCATTGTAATTCTCCCTTCCTTGTGTGTGCGCGGCGCGGGGCCGCTGGCAGCTATAAAAGGCCGACCAGCCCCAATTCTGTTGCTTACGGCCATACCACCCTGAACACGCCCGATCTCGTCCGATCTCGGAAGCTAAGCAGGGTCGGGCCTGGTTAGTACTTGGATGGGAGACCGCCTGGGAATACCAGGTGCTGTAAGCTTTTTCCTTTGCCACACAAAATGAGCAACCTCCATTTATGAATGGCCATGATACAATATTACTAGATCGTGTGCAGCACTAACTTTGGTACTGCTGACAAATACCACTTCTAACCTTAAGCAGGCCAGTCCAACTGGAATAAACACCACAGCAGGGCATTGTAATTCTCCCTTCCTTGTGCGCGGCGCGGGGCCGCTGTCAGCTATAAAAGGCCGACCAGCCCCAATTCTGTTGCTTACGGCCATACCACCCTGAACACGCCCGATCTCGTCCGATCTCGGAAGCTAAGCAGGGTCGGGCCTGGTTAGTACTTGGATGGGAGACCGCCTGGGAATACCAGGTGCTGTAAGCTTTTTCCTTTGCCACACAAAATGAGCAACCGCCATTTATGAATGGTCATGATACAATATTACTACCTTGTGTGCAGCACTAACTTGGGTACTGCTGACAAATGCCACTTCTAACCTTTTAGCAGGCCAGCCCAACTAGAATAAACACCACAGCAGGGCATTGTAATTCTCCCTTCCTTGTGTGTGCGCGCGGCGCGGGGCCGCTGTCAGCTATAAAAGGCCGACCAGCCCCAATTCTGTTGCTTACGGCCATACCACCCTGAACACGCCCGATCTCGTCCGATCTCGGAAGCTAAGCAGGGTCGGGCCTGGTTAGTACTTGGATGGGAGACCGCCTGGGAATACCAGGTGCTGTAAGCTTTTTCCTTTGCCACACAAAATGAGCAACCTCTATTTATGAATGGCCATGATACAATATTACTAGATCGTGTGCAGCACTAACTTTGGTACTGCTGACAAATACCACTTTTAACCTTTAGCAGGCCAGTCCAACTGGAATAAACACCACAGCAGGGCATTGTAATTCTCCCTTCCTTGTGTGTGCGCGGCGCGGGGCCGCTGTCAGCTATAAAAGGCCGACCAGCCCCAATTCTGTTGCTTACGGCCATACCACCCTGAACACGCCCGATCTCGTCCGATCTCGGAAGCTAAGCAGGGTCGGGCCTGGTTAGTACTTGGATGGGAGACCGCCTGGGAATACCAGGTGCTGTAAGCTTTTTCCTTTGCCACACAAAATGAGCAACCTCCATTTATGAATGGCCATGATACAATATTACTAGATCGTGTGTAGCACTAACTTTGGTATTGCTGACAAATACCACTTCTAACCTTTAGCAGGCCAGCCCAACTAGAATAAACACCACAGCAGGACATTGTAATTCTCCCTTCCTTGTGTGTGCGCGGCGCGGGGCCGCTGTCAGCTATAAAAGGCCGACCAGCCCCAATTCTGTTGCTTACGGCCATACCACCCTGAACACGCCCGATCTCGTCCGATCTCGGAAGCTAAGCAGGGTCGGGCCTGGTTAGTACTTGGATGGGAGACCGCCTGGGAATACCAGGTGCTGTAAGCTTTTTCCTTTGCCACACAAAATGAGCAACCGCCATTTATGAATGGTCATGATACAATATTACTACATTGTGTGCAGCACTAACTTGGGTACTGCTGACAAATGCCACTTCTAACCTTTAGCAGGCCAGTCCAACTAGAATAAACACCACAGCAGGGCATTGTAATTCTCCCTCCCTTGTGTGCGGCGTGGGGCCGCTGTCAGCTATAAAAGACCGACAGGCCCCAATTCTGTTGCTTACGGCCATACCACCCTGAACACGCCCGATCTCGTCCGATCTCGGAAGCTAAGCAGGGTCGGGCCTGGTTAGTACTTGGATGGGAGACCGCCTGGGAATACCAGGTGCTGTAAGCTTTTTCCTTTGCCACACAAAATGAGCAACCTCCATTTATGAATGGCCATGATACAATATTACTAGATCGTGTGCAGCACTAACTTTGGTACTGCTGACAAATACCACTTCTAACCTTTAGCAGGCCAGTCCAACTAGAATAAACACCACAGCAGGGCATTGTAATTCTCCCTCCCTTGTGTGTGCGGTGTGGGGCCGCTGTCAGCTATAAAAGGCCGACCGGCCCCAATTCTGTTGCTTACGGCCATACCACCCTGAACACGCCCGATCTCGTCCGATCTCGGAAGCTAAGCAGGGTCGGGCCTGGTTAGTACTTGGATGGGAGACCGCCTGGGAATACCAGGTGCTGTAAGCTTTTTCCTTTGCCACACAAAATGAGCAACCTCCATTTATGAATGGCCATGATACAATATTACTAGATCGTGTGCAGCACTAACTTTGGTATTGCTGACAAATACCACTTCTAACCTTTAGCAGGCCAGCCCAACTAGAATAAACACCACAGCAGGACATTGTAATTCTCCCTTCCTTGTGTGTGCACGGCGCGGGGCCGCTGTCAGCTTAAAAGGCCGACCAGCCCCAATTCTGTTGCTTACGGCCATACCACCCTGAACACGCCCGATCTCGTCCGATCTCGGAAGCTAAGCAGGGTCGGGCCTGGTTAGTACTTGGATGGGAGACCGCCTGGGAATACCAGGTGCTGTAAGCTTTTTCCTTTGCCACACAAAATGAGCAACCTCCATTTATGAATGGCCATGATACAATATTACTAGATCGTGTGCAGCACTAACTTTGGTACTGCTGACAAATACCACTTTTAACCTTTAGCAGGCCAGTCCAACTGGAATAAACACCACAGCAGGGCATTGTAATTCTCCCTTCCTTGTGTGTGCGCGGCGCGGGGCCGCTGGCAGCTATAAAAGGCCGACCAGCCCCAATTCTGTTGCTTACGGCCATACCACCCTGAACACGCCCGATCTCGTCCGATCTCGGAAGCTAAGCAGGGTCGGGCCTGGTTAGTACTTGGATGGGAGACCGCCTGGGAATACCAGGTGCTGTAAGCTTTTTCCTTTGCCACACAAAATGAGCAACCTCCATTTATGAATGACCATGATACAATATTACTAGATCGTGTGCAGCACTAACTTTGGTATTGCTGACAAATACCACTTCTAACCTTTAGCAGGCCAGCCCAACTAGAATAAACACCACAGCAGGGCATTGTAATTCTCCCTCCCTTGTGTGCGGCGTGGGGCCGCTGTCAGCTATAAAAGACCGACAGGCCCCAATTCTGTTGCTTACGGCCATACCACCCTGAACACGCCCGATCTCGTCCGATCTCGGAAGCTAAGCAGGGTCGGGCCTGGTTAGTACTTGGATGGGAGACCGCCTGGGAATACCAGGTGCTGTAAGCTTTTTCCTTTGCCACACAAAATGAGCAACCTCCATTTATGAATGGCCATGATACAATATTACTAGATCGTGTGCAGCACTAACTTTGGTACTGCTGACAAATACCACTTCTAACCTTTAGCAGGCCAGTCCAACTAGAATAAACACCACAGCAGGGCATTGTAATTCTCCCTCCCTTGTGTGCGGCGTGGGGCCGCTGTCAGCTATAAAAGACCGACAGGCCCCAATTATGTTGCTTACGGCCATACCACCCTGAACACGCCCGATCTCGTCCGATCTCGGAAGCTAAGCAGGGTCGGGCCTGGTTAGTACTTGGATGGGAGACCGCCTGGGAATACCAGGTGCTGTAAGCTTTTTCCTTTGCCACACAAAATGAGCAACCTCCATTTATGAATGGCCATGATACAATATTACTAGATCGTGTGCAGCACTAACTTTGGTACTGCTGACAAATACCACTTCTAACCTTTTAGCAGGCCAGTCCAACTAGAATAAACACCACAGCAGGGCATTGTAATTCTCCCTCCCTTGTGTGTACGGTGTGGGGCCGCTGTCAGCTATAAAAGGCCGACCGGCCCCAATTCTGTTGCTTACGGCCATACCACCCTGAACACGCCCGATCTCGTCCGATCTCGGAAGCTAAGCAGGGTCGGGCCTGGTTAGTACTTGGATGGGAGACCGCCTGGGAATACCAGGTGCTGTAAGCTTTTTCCTTTGCCACACAAAATGAGCAACCTCCATTTATGAATGGCCATGATACAATATTACTAGATCGTGTGCAGCACTAACTTTGGTATTGCTGACAAATACCACTTCTAACCTTTAGCAGGCCAGCCCAACTAGAATAAACACCACAGCAGGACATTGTAATTCTCCCTTCCTTGTGTGCACGGCGCGGGGCCGCTGTCAGCTATAAAAGGCCGACCAGCCCCAATTCTGTTGCTTACGGCCATACCACCCTGAACACGCCCGATCTCGTCCGATCTCGGAAGCTAAGCAGGGTCGGGCCTGGTTAGTACTTGGATGGGAGACCGCCTGGGAATACCAGGTGCTGTAAGCTTTTTCCTTTGCCACACAAAATGAGCAACCGCCATTTATGAATGGTCATGATACAATATTACTACCTTGTGTGCAGCACTAACTTGGGTACTGCTGACAAATGCCACTTCTAACCTTTTAGCAGGCCAGCCCAACTAGAATAAACACCACAGCAGGGCATTGTAATTCTCCCATCCCTTGTGTGCGGCGTGGGGCCGCTGTCAGCTATAAAAGACCGACAGGCCCCAATTCTGTTGCTTACGGCCATACCACCCTGAACACGCCCGATCTCGTCCGATCTCGGAAGCTAAGCAGGGTCGGGCCTGGTTAGTACTTGGATGGGAGACCGCCTGGGAATACCAGGTGCTGTAAGCTTTTTCCTTTGCCACACAAAATGAGCAACCTCCATTTATGAATGGCCATGATACAATATTACTAGATCGTGTGTAGCACTAACTTTGGTACTGCTGACAAATACCACTTCTAACCTTTAGCAGGCCAGTCCAACTGGAATAAACACCACAGCAGGGCATTGTAATTCTCCCTTCCTTGTGTGCGCGGCGCGGGGCCGCTGTCAGCTATAAAAGGCCGACCAGCCCCAATTCTCCCTCCCTTGTGTGCGGCGTGGGGCCGCTGTCAGCTATAAAAGACCGACAGGCCCCAATTCTGTTGCTTACGGCCATACCACCCTGAACACGCCCGATCTCGTCCGATCTCGGAAGCTAAGCAGGGTCGGGCCTGGTTAGTACTTGGATGGGAGACCGCCTGGGAATACCAGGTGCTGTAAGCTTTTTCCTTTGCCACACAAAATGAGCAACCTCCATTTATGAATGGCCATGATACAATATTACTAGATCGTGTGCAGCACTAACTTTGGTACTGCTGACAAATACCACTTCTAACCTTTAGCAGGCCAGTCCAACTAGAATAAACACCACAGCAGGGCATTGTAATTCTCCCTCCCTTGTGTGTGCGGTGTGGGGCCGCTGTCAGCTATAAAAGGCCGACCGGCCCCAATTCTGTTGCTTACGGCCATACCACCCTGAACACGCCCGATCTCGTCCGATCTCGGAAGCTAAGCAGGGTCGGGCCTGGTTAGTACTTGGATGGGAGACCGCCTGGGAATACCAGGTGCTGTAAGCTTTTTCCTTTGCCACACAAAATGAGCAACCTCCATTTATGAATGACCATGATACAATATTACTAGATCGTGTGCAGCACTAACTTTGGTATTGCTGACAAATACCACTTCTAACCTTTAGCAGGCCAGCCCAACTAGAATAAACACCACAGCAGGGCATTGTAATTCTCCCTCCCTTGTGTGCGGCGTGGGGCCGCTGTCAGCTATAAAAGACCGACAGGCCCCAATTCTGTTGCTTACGGCCATACCACCCTGAACACGCCCGATCTCGTCCGATCTCGGAAGCTAAGCAGGGTCGGGCCTGGTTAGTACTTGGATGGGAGACCGCCTGGGAATACCAGGTGCTGTAAGCTTTTTCCTTTGCCACACAAAATGAGCAACCTCCATTTATGAATGGCCATGATACAATATTACTAGATCGTGTGCAGCACTAACTTTGGTACTGCTGACAAATACCACTTTTAACCTTTAGCAGGCCAGTCCAACTGGAATAAACACCACAGCAGGGCATTGTAATTCTCCCTTCCTTGTGTGTGCGCGGCGCGGGGCCGCTGTCAGCTATAAAAGGCCGACCAGCCCCAATTCTGTTGCTTACGGCCATACCACCCTGAACACGCCCGATCTCGTCCGATCTCGGAAGCTAAGCAGGGTCGGGCCTGGTTAGTACTTGGATGGGAGACCGCCTGGGAATACCAGGTGCTGTAAGCTTTTTCCTTTGCCACACAAAATGAGCAACCGCCATTTATGAATGGTCATGATACAATATTACTACCTTGTGTGCAGCACTAACTTTGGTATTGCTGACAAATACCACTTCTAACCTTTAGCAGGCCAGTCCAACTAGAATAAACACCACAGCAGGGCATTGTAATTCTCCCTCCCTTGTGTGTACGGTGTGGGGCCGCTGTCAGCTATAAAAGGCCGACCGGCCCCAATTCTGTTGCTTACGGCCATACCACCCTGAACACGCCCGATCTCGTCCGATCTCGGAAGCTAAGCAGGGTCGGGCCTGGTTAGTACTTGGATGGGAGACCGCCTGGGAATACCAGGTGCTGTAAGCTTTTTCCTTTGCCACACAAAATGAGCAACCTCCATTTATGAATGGCCATGATACAATATTACTAGATCGTGTGCAGCACTAACTTTGGTACTGCTGACAAATACCACTTCTAACCTTTAGCAGGCCAGTCCAACTAGAATAAACACCACAGCAGGGCATTGTAATTCTCCCTCCCTTGTGTGTGCGGTGTGGGGCCGCTGTCAGCTATAAAAGGCCGACCGGCCCCAATTCTGTTGCTTACGGCCATACCACCCTGAACACGCCCGATCTCGTCCGATCTCGGAAGCTAAGCAGGGTCGGGCCTGGTTAGTACTTGGATGGGAGACCGCCTGGGAATACCAGGTGCTGTAAGCTTTTTCCTTTGCCACACAAAATGAGCAACCTCCATTTATGAATGACCATGATACAATATTACTAGATCGTGTGCAGCACTAACTTTGGTATTGCTGACAAATACCACTTCTAACCTTTAGCAGGCCAGCCCAACTAGAATAAACACCACAGCAGGGCATTGTAATTCTCCCTCCCTTGTGTGCGGCGTGGGGCCGCTGTCAGCTATAAAAGACCGACAGGCCCCAATTCTGTTGCTTACGGCCATACCACCCTGAACACGCCCGATCTCGTCCGATCTCGGAAGCTAAGCAGGGTCGGGCCTGGTTAGTACTTGGATGGGAGACCGCCTGGGAATACCAGGTGCTGTAAGCTTTTTCCTTTGCCACACAAAATGAGCAACCTCCATTTATGAATGGCCATGATACAATATTACTAGATCGTGTGCAGCACTAACTTTGGTACTGCTGACAAATACCACTTCTAACCTTTAGCAGGCCAGTCCAACTAGAATAAACACCACAGCAGGGCATTGTAATTCTCCCTCCCTTGTGTGCGGCGTGGGGCCGCTGTCAGCTATAAAAGACCGACAGGCCCCAATTATGTTGCTTACGGCCATACCACCCTGAACACGCCCGATCTCGTCCGATCTCGGAAGCTAAGCAGGGTCGGGCCTGGTTAGTACTTGGATGGGAGACCGCCTGGGAATACCAGGTGCTGTAAGCTTTTTCCTTTGCCACACAAAATGAGCAACCTCCATTTATGAATGGCCATGATACAATATTACTAGATCGTGTGCAGCACTAACTTTGGTACTGCTGACAAATACCACTTCTAACCTTTTAGCAGGCCAGTCCAACTAGAATAAACACCACAGCAGGGCATTGTAATTCTCCCTCCCTTGTGTGTACGGTGTGGGGCCGCTGTCAGCTATAAAAGGCCGACCGGCCCCAATTCTGTTGCTTACGGCCATACCACCCTGAACACGCCCGATCTCGTCCGATCTCGGAAGCTAAGCAGGGTCGGGCCTGGTTAGTACTTGGATGGGAGACCGCCTGGGAATACCAGGTGCTGTAAGCTTTTTCCTTTGCCACACAAAATGAGCAACCTCCATTTATGAATGGCCATGATACAATATTACTAGATCGTGTGCAGCACTAACTTTGGTATTGCTGACAAATACCACTTCTAACCTTTAGCAGGCCAGCCCAACTAGAATAAACACCACAGCAGGACATTGTAATTCTCCCTTCCTTGTGTGCACGGCGCGGGGCCGCTGTCAGCTATAAAAGGCCGACCAGCCCCAATTCTGTTGCTTACGGCCATACCACCCTGAACACGCCCGATCTCGTCCGATCTCGGAAGCTAAGCAGGGTCGGGCCTGGTTAGTACTTGGATGGGAGACCGCCTGGGAATACCAGGTGCTGTAAGCTTTTTCCTTTGCCACACAAAATGAGCAACCGCCATTTATGAATGGTCATGATACAATATTACTACCTTGTGTGCAGCACTAACTTGGGTACTGCTGACAAATGCCACTTCTAACCTTTTAGCAGGCCAGCCCAACTAGAATAAACACCACAGCAGGGCATTGTAATTCTCCCATCCCTTGTGTGCGGCGTGGGGCCGCTGTCAGCTATAAAAGACCGACAGGCCCCAATTCTGTTGCTTACGGCCATACCACCCTGAACACGCCCGATCTCGTCCGATCTCGGAAGCTAAGCAGGGTCGGGCCTGGTTAGTACTTGGATGGGAGACCGCCTGGGAATACCAGGTGCTGTAAGCTTTTTCCTTTGCCACACAAAATGAGCAACCTCCATTTATGAATGACCATGATACAATATTACTAGATCGTGTGCAGCACTAACTTTGGTACTGCTGACAAATACCACTTCTAACCTTTAGCAGGCCAGTCCAACTAGAATAAACACCACAGCAGGGCATTGTAATTCTCCCTCCCTTGTGTGCGGCGTGGGGCCGCTGTCAGCTATAAAAGACCGACAGGCCCCAATTATGTTGCTTACGGCCATACCACCCTGAACACGCCCGATCTCGTCCGATCTCGGAAGCTAAGCAGGGTCGGGCCTGGTTAGTACTTGGATGGGAGACCGCCTGGGAATACCAGGTGCTGTAAGCTTTTTCCTTTGCCACACAAAATGAGCAACCTCCATTTATGAATGGCCATGATACAATATTACTAGATCGTGTGCAGCACTAACTTTGGTACTGCTGACAAATACCACTTCTAACCTTTTAGCAGGCCAGTCCAACTAGAATAAACACCACAGCAGGGCATTGTAATTCTCCCTCCCTTGTGTGTACGGTGTGGGGCCGCTGTCAGCTATAAAAGGCCGACCGGCCCCAATTCTGTTGCTTACGGCCATACCACCCTGAACACGCCCGATCTCGTCCGATCTCGGAAGCTAAGCAGGGTCGGGCCTGGTTAGTACTTGGATGGGAGACCGCCTGGGAATACCAGGTGCTGTAAGCTTTTTCCTTTGCCACACAAAATGAGCAACCTCCATTTATGAATGGCCATGATACAATATTACTAGATCGTGTGCAGCACTAACTTTGGTATTGCTGACAAATACCACTTCTAACCTTTAGCAGGCCAGCCCAACTAGAATAAACACCACAGCAGGACATTGTAATTCTCCCTTCCTTGTGTGCACGGCGCGGGGCCGCTGTCAGCTATAAAAGGCCGACCAGCCCCAATTCTGTTGCTTACGGCCATACCACCCTGAACACGCCCGATCTCGTCCGATCTCGGAAGCTAAGCAGGGTCGGGCCTGGTTAGTACTTGGATGGGAGACCGCCTGGGAATACCAGGTGCTGTAAGCTTTTTCCTTTGCCACACAAAATGAGCAACCTCCATTTATGAATGGCCATGATACAATATTACTAGATCGTGTGTAGCACTAACTTTGGTACTGCTGACAAATACCACTTCTAACCTTTAGCAGGCCAGTCCAACTGGAATAAACACCACAGCAGGGCATTGTAATTCTCCCTTCCTTGTGTGCGCGGCGCGGGGCCGCTGTCAGCTATAAAAGGCCGACCAGCCCCAATTCTCCCTCCCTTGTGTGCGGCGTGGGGCCGCTGTCAGCTATAAAAGACCGACAGGCCCCAATTCTGTTGCTTACGGCCATACCACCCTGAACACGCCCGATCTCGTCCGATCTCGGAAGCTAAGCAGGGTCGGGCCTGGTTAGTACTTGGATGGGAGACCGCCTGGGAATACCAGGTGCTGTAAGCTTTTTCCTTTGCCACACAAAATGAGCAACCGCCATTTATGAATGGTCATGATACAATATTACTACCTTGTGTGCAGCACTAACTTGGGTACTGCTGACAAATGCCACTTCTAACCTTTTAGCAGGCCAGCCCAACTAGAATAAACACCACAGCAGGGCATTGTAATTCTCCCTTCCTTGTGTGTGCGCGCGGCGCGGGGCCGCTGTCAGCTATAAAAGGCCGACCAGCCCCAATTCTGTTGCTTACGGCCATACCACCCTGAACACGCCCGATCTCGTCCGATCTCGGAAGCTAAGCAGGGTCGGGCCTGGTTAGTACTTGGATGGGAGACCGCCTGGGAATACCAGGTGCTGTAAGCTTTTTCCTTTGCCACACAAAATGAGCAACCTCTATTTATGAATGGCCATGATACAATATTACTAGATCGTGTGCAGCACTAACTTTGGTACTGCTGACAAATACCACTTTTAACCTTTAGCAGGCCAGTCCAACTGGAATAAACACCACAGCAGGGCATTGTAATTCTCCCTTCCTTGTGTGTGCGCGGCGCGGGGCCGCTGGCAGCTATAAAAGGCCGACCAGCCCCAATTCTGTTGCTTACGGCCATACCACCCTGAACACGCCCGATCTCGTCCGATCTCGGAAGCTAAGCAGGGTCGGGCCTGGTTAGTACTTGGATGGGAGACCGCCTGGGAATACCAGGTGCTGTAAGCTTTTTCCTTTGCCACACAAAATGAGCAACCTCCATTTATGAATGGCCATGATACAATATTACTAGATCGTGTGCAGCACTAACTTTGGTACTGCTGACAAATACCACTTCTAACCTTAAGCAGGCCAGTCCAACTGGAATAAACACCACAGCAGGGCATTGTAATTCTCCCTTCCTTGTGCGCGGCGCGGGGCCGCTGTCAGCTATAAAAGGCCGACCAGCCCCAATTCTGTTGCTTACGGCCATACCACCCTGAACACGCCCGATCTCGTCCGATCTCGGAAGCTAAGCAGGGTCGGGCCTGGTTAGTACTTGGATGGGAGACCGCCTGGGAATACCAGGTGCTGTAAGCTTTTTCCTTTGCCACACAAAATGAGCAACCGCCATTTATGAATGGTCATGATACAATATTACTACCTTGTGTGCAGCACTAACTTGGGTACTGCTGACAAATGCCACTTCTAACCTTTTAGCAGGCCAGCCCAACTAGAATAAACACCACAGCAGGGCATTGTAATTCTCCCTTCCTTGTGTGTGCGCGCGGCGCGGGGCCGCTGTCAGCTATAAAAGGCCGACCAGCCCCAATTCTGTTGCTTACGGCCATACCACCCTGAACACGCCCGATCTCGTCCGATCTCGGAAGCTAAGCAGGGTCGGGCCTGGTTAGTACTTGGATGGGAGACCGCCTGGGAATACCAGGTGCTGTAAGCTTTTTCCTTTGCCACACAAAATGAGCAACCTCCATTTATGAATGGCCATGATACAATATTACTAGATCGTGTGTAGCACTAACTTTGGTATTGCTGACAAATACCACTTCTAACCTTTAGCAGGCCAGCCCAACTAGAATAAACACCACAGCAGGACATTGTAATTCTCCCTTCCTTGTGTGTGCGCGGCGCGGGGCCGCTGTCAGCTATAAAAGGCCGACCAGCCCCAATTCTGTTGCTTACGGCCATACCACCCTGAACACGCCCGATCTCGTCCGATCTCGGAAGCTAAGCAGGGTCGGGCCTGGTTAGTACTTGGATGGGAGACCGCCTGGGAATACCAGGTGCTGTAAGCTTTTTCCTTTGCCACACAAAATGAGCAACCTCTATTTATGAATGGCCATGATACAATATTACTAGATCGTGTGCAGCACTAACTTTGGTACTGCTGACAAATACCACTTTTAACCTTTAGCAGGCCAGTCCAACTGGAATAAACACCACAGCAGGGCATTGTAATTCTCCCTCCCTTGTGTGCGGCGTGGGGCCGCTGTCAGCTATAAAAGACCGACAGGCCCCAATTCTGTTGCTTACGGCCATACCACCCTGAACACGCCCGATCTCGTCCGATCTCGGAAGCTAAGCAGGGTCGGGCCTGGTTAGTACTTGGATGGGAGACCGCCTGGGAATACCAGGTGCTGTAAGCTTTTTCCTTTGCCACACAAAATGAGCAACCTCCATTTATGAATGGCCATGATACAATATTACTAGATCGTGTGCAGCACTAACTTTGGTACTGCTGACAAATACCACTTCTAACCTTTAGCAGGCCAGTCCAACTAGAATAAACACCACAGCAGGGCATTGTAATTCTCCCTCCCTTGTGTGTGCGGTGTGGGGCCGCTGTCAGCTATAAAAGGCCGACCGGCCCCAATTCTGTTGCTTACGGCCATACCACCCTGAACACGCCCGATCTCGTCCGATCTCGGAAGCTAAGCAGGGTCGGGCCTGGTTAGTACTTGGATGGGAGACCGCCTGGGAATACCAGGTGCTGTAAGCTTTTTCCTTTGCCACACAAAATGAGCAACCTCCATTTATGAATGACCATGATACAATATTACTAGATCGTGTGCAGCACTAACTTTGGTATTGCTGACAAATACCACTTCTAACCTTTAGCAGGCCAGCCCAACTAGAATAAACACCACAGCAGGGCATTGTAATTCTCCCTCCCTTGTGTGCGGCGTGGGGCCGCTGTCAGCTATAAAAGACCGACAGGCCCCAATTCTGTTGCTTACGGCCATACCACCCTGAACACGCCCGATCTCGTCCGATCTCGGAAGCTAAGCAGGGTCGGGCCTGGTTAGTACTTGGATGGGAGACCGCCTGGGAATACCAGGTGCTGTAAGCTTTTTCCTTTGCCACACAAAATGAGCAACCTCCATTTATGAATGGCCATGATACAATATTACTAGATCGTGTGCAGCACTAACTTTGGTACTGCTGACAAATACCACTTCTAACCTTTAGCAGGCCAGTCCAACTAGAATAAACACCACAGCAGGGCATTGTAATTCTCCCTCCCTTGTGTGCGGCGTGGGGCCGCTGTCAGCTATAAAAGACCGACAGGCCCCAATTATGTTGCTTACGGCCATACCACCCTGAACACGCCCGATCTCGTCCGATCTCGGAAGCTAAGCAGGGTCGGGCCTGGTTAGTACTTGGATGGGAGACCGCCTGGGAATACCAGGTGCTGTAAGCTTTTTCCTTTGCCACACAAAATGAGCAACCTCCATTTATGAATGGCCATGATACAATATTACTAGATCGTGTGCAGCACTAACTTTGGTACTGCTGACAAATACCACTTCTAACCTTTTAGCAGGCCAGTCCAACTAGAATAAACACCAAAGCAGGGCATTGTAATTCTCCCTCCTTTGTGTGTACGGTGTGGGGCCGCTGTCAGCTATAAAAGGCCGACCGGCCCCAATTCTGTTGCTTACGGCCATACCACCCTGAACACGCCCGATCTCGTCCGATCTCGGAAGCTAAGCAGGGTCGGGCCTGGTTAGTACTTGGATGGGAGACCGCCTGGGAATACCAGGTGCTGTAAGCTTTTTCCTTTGCCACACAAAATGAGCAACCTCCATTTATGAATGGCCATGATACAATATTACTAGATCGTGTGCAGCACTAACTTTGGTATTGCTGACAAATACCACTTCTAACCTTTAGCAGGCCAGCCCAACTAGAATAAACACCACAGCAGGACATTGTAATTCTCCCTTCCTTGTGTGCACGGCGCGGGGCCGCTGTCAGCTATAAAAGGCCGACCAGCCCCAATTCTGTTGCTTACGGCCATACCACCCTGAACACGCCCGATCTCGTCCGATCTCGGAAGCTAAGCAGGGTCGGGCCTGGTTAGTACTTGGATGGGAGACCGCCTGGGAATACCAGGTGCTGTAAGCTTTTTCCTTTGCCACACAAAATGAGCAACCGCCATTTATGAATGGTCATGATACAATATTACTACCTTGTGTGCAGCACTAACTTGGGTACTGCTGACAAATGCCACTTCTAACCTTTTAGCAGGCCAGCCCAACTAGAATAAACACCACAGCAGGGCATTGTAATTCTCCCATCCCTTGTGTGCGGCGTGGGGCCGCTGTCAGCTATAAAAGACCGACAGGCCCCAATTCTGTTGCTTACGGCCATACCACCCTGAACACGCCCGATCTCGTCCGATCTCGGAAGCTAAGCAGGGTCGGGCCTGGTTAGTACTTGGATGGGAGACCGCCTGGGAATACCAGGTGCTGTAAGCTTTTTCCTTTGCCACACAAAATGAGCAACCTCCATTTATGAATGGCCATGATACAATATTACTAGATCGTGTGTAGCACTAACTTTGGTACTGCTGACAAATACCACTTCTAACCTTTAGCAGGCCAGTCCAACTGGAATAAACACCACAGCAGGGCATTGTAATTCTCCCTTCCTTGTGTGCGCGGCGCGGGGCCGCTGTCAGCTATAAAAGGCCGACCAGCCCCAATTCTCCCTCCCTTGTGTGCGGCGTGGGGCCGCTGTCAGCTATAAAAGACCGACAGGCCCCAATTCTGTTGCTTACGGCCATACCACCCTGAACACGCCCGATCTCGTCCGATCTCGGAAGCTAAGCAGGGTCGGGCCTGGTTAGTACTTGGATGGGAGACCGCCTGGGAATACCAGGTGCTGTAAGCTTTTTCCTTTGCCACACAAAATGAGCAACCGCCATTTATGAATGGTCATGATACAATATTACTACCTTGTGTGCAGCACTAACTTGGGTACTGCTGACAAATGCCACTTCTAACCTTTTAGCAGGCCAGCCCAACTAGAATAAACACCACAGCAGGGCATTGTAATTCTCCCTTCCTTGTGTGTGCGCGCGGCGCGGGGCCGCTGTCAGCTATAAAAGGCCGACCAGCCCCAATTCTGTTGCTTACGGCCATACCACCCTGAACACGCCCGATCTCGTCCGATCTCGGAAGCTAAGCAGGGTCGGGCCTGGTTAGTACTTGGATGGGAGACCGCCTGGGAATACCAGGTGCTGTAAGCTTTTTCCTTTGCCACACAAAATGAGCAACCTCTATTTATGAATGGCCATGATACAATATTACTAGATCGTGTGCAGCACTAACTTTGGTACTGCTGACAAATACCACTTTTAACCTTTAGCAGGCCAGTCCAACTGGAATAAACACCACAGCAGGGCATTGTAATTCTCCCTTCCTTGTGTGTGCGCGGCGCGGGGCCGCTGGCAGCTATAAAAGGCCGACCAGCCCCAATTCTGTTGCTTACGGCCATACCACCCTGAACACGCCCGATCTCGTCCGATCTCGGAAGCTAAGCAGGGTCGGGCCTGGTTAGTACTTGGATGGGAGACCGCCTGGGAATACCAGGTGCTGTAAGCTTTTTCCTTTGCCACACAAAATGAGCAACCTCCATTTATGAATGGCCATGATACAATATTACTAGATCGTGTGCAGCACTAACTTTGGTACTGCTGACAAATACCACTTCTAACCTTAAGCAGGCCAGTCCAACTGGAATAAACACCACAGCAGGGCATTGTAATTCTCCCTTCCTTGTGCGCGGCGCGGGGCCGCTGTCAGCTATAAAAGGCCGACCAGCCCCAATTCTGTTGCTTACGGCCATACCACCCTGAACACGCCCGATCTCGTCCGATCTCGGAAGCTAAGCAGGGTCGGGCCTGGTTAGTACTTGGATGGGAGACCGCCTGGGAATACCAGGTGCTGTAAGCTTTTTCCTTTGCCACACAAAATGAGCAACCGCCATTTATGAATGGTCATGATACAATATTACTACCTTGTGTGCAGCACTAACTTGGGTACTGCTGACAAATGCCACTTCTAACCTTTTAGCAGGCCAGCCCAACTAGAATAAACACCACAGCAGGGCATTGTAATTCTCCCTTCCTTGTGTGTGCGCGCGGCGCGGGGCCGCTGTCAGCTATAAAAGGCCGACCAGCCCCAATTCTGTTGCTTACGGCCATACCACCCTGAACACGCCCGATCTCGTCCGATCTCGGAAGCTAAGCAGGGTCGGGCCTGGTTAGTACTTGGATGGGAGACCGCCTGGGAATACCAGGTGCTGTAAGCTTTTTCCTTTGCCACACAAAATGAGCAACCTCTATTTATGAATGGCCATGATACAATATTACTAGATCGTGTGCAGCACTAACTTTGGTACTGCTGACAAATACCACTTTTAACCTTTAGCAGGCCAGTCCAACTGGAATAAACACCACAGCAGGGCATTGTAATTCTCCCTTCCTTGTGTGTGCGCGGCGCGGGGCCGCTGTCAGCTATAAAAGGCCGACCAGCCCCAATTCTGTTGCTTACGGCCATACCACCCTGAACACGCCCGATCTCGTCCGATCTCGGAAGCTAAGCAGGGTCGGGCCTGGTTAGTACTTGGATGGGAGACCGCCTGGGAATACCAGGTGCTGTAAGCTTTTTCCTTTGCCACACAAAATGAGCAACCTCCATTTATGAATGGCCATGATACAATATTACTAGATCGTGTGTAGCACTAACTTTGGTATTGCTGACAAATACCACTTCTAACCTTTAGCAGGCCAGCCCAACTAGAATAAACACCACAGCAGGACATTGTAATTCTCCCTTCCTTGTGTGTGCGCGGCGCGGGGCCGCTGTCAGCTATAAAAGGCCGACCAGCCCCAATTCTGTTGCTTACGGCCATACCACCCTGAACACGCCCGATCTCGTCCGATCTCGGAAGCTAAGCAGGGTCGGGCCTGGTTAGTACTTGGATGGGAGACCGCCTGGGAATACCAGGTGCTGTAAGCTTTTTCCTTTGCCACACAAAATGAGCAACCGCCATTTATGAATGGTCATGATACAATATTACTACATTGTGTGCAGCACTAACTTGGGTACTGCTGACAAATGCCACTTCTAACCTTTAGCAGGCCAGTCCAACTAGAATAAACACCACAGCAGGGCATTGTAATTCTCCCTCCCTTGTGTGCGGCGTGGGGCCGCTGTCAGCTATAAAAGACCGACAGGCCCCAATTCTGTTGCTTACGGCCATACCACCCTGAACACGCCCGATCTCGTCCGATCTCGGAAGCTAAGCAGGGTCGGGCCTGGTTAGTACTTGGATGGGAGACCGCCTGGGAATACCAGGTGCTGTAAGCTTTTTCCTTTGCCACACAAAATGAGCAACCTCCATTTATGAATGGCCATGATACAATATTACTAGATCGTGTGCAGCACTAACTTTGGTACTGCTGACAAATACCACTTCTAACCTTTAGCAGGCCAGTCCAACTAGAATAAACACCACAGCAGGGCATTGTAATTCTCCCTCCCTTGTGTGTGCGGTGTGGGGCCGCTGTCAGCTATAAAAGGCCGACCGGCCCCAATTCTGTTGCTTACGGCCATACCACCCTGAACACGCCCGATCTCGTCCGATCTCGGAAGCTAAGCAGGGTCGGGCCTGGTTAGTACTTGGATGGGAGACCGCCTGGGAATACCAGGTGCTGTAAGCTTTTTCCTTTGCCACACAAAATGAGCAACCTCCATTTATGAATGGCCATGATACAATATTACTAGATCGTGTGCAGCACTAACTTTGGTATTGCTGACAAATACCACTTCTAACCTTTAGCAGGCCAGCCCAACTAGAATAAACACCACAGCAGGACATTGTAATTCTCCCTTCCTTGTGTGTGCACGGCGCGGGGCCGCTGTCAGCTTAAAAGGCCGACCAGCCCCAATTCTGTTGCTTACGGCCATACCACCCTGAACACGCCCGATCTCGTCCGATCTCGGAAGCTAAGCAGGGTCGGGCCTGGTTAGTACTTGGATGGGAGACCGCCTGGGAATACCAGGTGCTGTAAGCTTTTTCCTTTGCCACACAAAATGAGCAACCTCCATTTATGAATGGCCATGATACAATATTACTAGATCGTGTGCAGCACTAACTTTGGTACTGCTGACAAATACCACTTTTAACCTTTAGCAGGCCAGTCCAACTGGAATAAACACCACAGCAGGGCATTGTAATTCTCCCTTCCTTGTGTGTGCGCGGCGCGGGGCCGCTGGCAGCTATAAAAGGCCGACCAGCCCCAATTCTGTTGCTTACGGCCATACCACCCTGAACACGCCCGATCTCGTCCGATCTCGGAAGCTAAGCAGGGTCGGGCCTGGTTAGTACTTGGATGGGAGACCGCCTGGGAATACCAGGTGCTGTAAGCTTTTTCCTTTGCCACACAAAATGAGCAACCTCCATTTATGAATGACCATGATACAATATTACTAGATCGTGTGCAGCACTAACTTTGGTATTGCTGACAAATACCACTTCTAACCTTTAGCAGGCCAGCCCAACTAGAATAAACACCACAGCAGGGCATTGTAATTCTCCCTCCCTTGTGTGCGGCGTGGGGCCGCTGTCAGCTATAAAAGACCGACAGGCCCCAATTCTGTTGCTTACGGCCATACCACCCTGAACACGCCCGATCTCGTCCGATCTCGGAAGCTAAGCAGGGTCGGGCCTGGTTAGTACTTGGATGGGAGACCGCCTGGGAATACCAGGTGCTGTAAGCTTTTTCCTTTGCCACACAAAATGAGCAACCTCCATTTATGAATGGCCATGATACAATATTACTAGATCGTGTGCAGCACTAACTTTGGTACTGCTGACAAATACCACTTCTAACCTTTAGCAGGCCAGTCCAACTAGAATAAACACCACAGCAGGGCATTGTAATTCTCCCTCCCTTGTGTGCGGCGTGGGGCCGCTGTCAGCTATAAAAGACCGACAGGCCCCAATTATGTTGCTTACGGCCATACCACCCTGAACACGCCCGATCTCGTCCGATCTCGGAAGCTAAGCAGGGTCGGGCCTGGTTAGTACTTGGATGGGAGACCGCCTGGGAATACCAGGTGCTGTAAGCTTTTTCCTTTGCCACACAAAATGAGCAACCTCCATTTATGAATGGCCATGATACAATATTACTAGATCGTGTGCAGCACTAACTTTGGTACTGCTGACAAATACCACTTCTAACCTTTTAGCAGGCCAGTCCAACTAGAATAAACACCACAGCAGGGCATTGTAATTCTCCCTCCCTTGTGTGTACGGTGTGGGGCCGCTGTCAGCTATAAAAGGCCGACCGGCCCCAATTCTGTTGCTTACGGCCATACCACCCTGAACACGCCCGATCTCGTCCGATCTCGGAAGCTAAGCAGGGTCGGGCCTGGTTAGTACTTGGATGGGAGACCGCCTGGGAATACCAGGTGCTGTAAGCTTTTTCCTTTGCCACACAAAATGAGCAACCTCCATTTATGAATGGCCATGATACAATATTACTAGATCGTGTGCAGCACTAACTTTGGTATTGCTGACAAATACCACTTCTAACCTTTAGCAGGCCAGCCCAACTAGAATAAACACCACAGCAGGACATTGTAATTCTCCCTTCCTTGTGTGCACGGCGCGGGGCCGCTGTCAGCTATAAAAGGCCGACCAGCCCCAATTCTGTTGCTTACGGCCATACCACCCTGAACACGCCCGATCTCGTCCGATCTCGGAAGCTAAGCAGGGTCGGGCCTGGTTAGTACTTGGATGGGAGACCGCCTGGGAATACCAGGTGCTGTAAGCTTTTTCCTTTGCCACACAAAATGAGCAACCGCCATTTATGAATGGTCATGATACAATATTACTACCTTGTGTGCAGCACTAACTTGGGTACTGCTGACAAATGCCACTTCTAACCTTTTAGCAGGCCAGCCCAACTAGAATAAACACCACAGCAGGGCATTGTAATTCTCCCATCCCTTGTGTGCGGCGTGGGGCCGCTGTCAGCTATAAAAGACCGACAGGCCCCAATTCTGTTGCTTACGGCCATACCACCCTGAACACGCCCGATCTCGTCCGATCTCGGAAGCTAAGCAGGGTCGGGCCTGGTTAGTACTTGGATGGGAGACCGCCTGGGAATACCAGGTGCTGTAAGCTTTTTCCTTTGCCACACAAAATGAGCAACCTCCATTTATGAATGGCCATGATACAATATTACTAGATCGTGTGTAGCACTAACTTTGGTACTGCTGACAAATACCACTTCTAACCTTTAGCAGGCCAGTCCAACTGGAATAAACACCACAGCAGGGCATTGTAATTCTCCCTTCCTTGTGTGCGCGGCGCGGGGCCGCTGTCAGCTATAAAAGGCCGACCAGCCCCAATTCTCCCTCCCTTGTGTGCGGCGTGGGGCCGCTGTCAGCTATAAAAGACCGACAGGCCCCAATTCTGTTGCTTACGGCCATACCACCCTGAACACGCCCGATCTCGTCCGATCTCGGAAGCTAAGCAGGGTCGGGCCTGGTTAGTACTTGGATGGGAGACCGCCTGGGAATACCAGGTGCTGTAAGCTTTTTCCTTTGCCACACAAAATGAGCAACCTCCATTTATGAATGGCCATGATACAATATTACTAGATCGTGTGCAGCACTAACTTTGGTACTGCTGACAAATACCACTTCTAACCTTTAGCAGGCCAGTCCAACTAGAATAAACACCACAGCAGGGCATTGTAATTCTCCCTCCCTTGTGTGTGCGGTGTGGGGCCGCTGTCAGCTATAAAAGGCCGACCGGCCCCAATTCTGTTGCTTACGGCCATACCACCCTGAACACGCCCGATCTCGTCCGATCTCGGAAGCTAAGCAGGGTCGGGCCTGGTTAGTACTTGGATGGGAGACCGCCTGGGAATACCAGGTGCTGTAAGCTTTTTCCTTTGCCACACAAAATGAGCAACCTCCATTTATGAATGACCATGATACAATATTACTAGATCGTGTGCAGCACTAACTTTGGTATTGCTGACAAATACCACTTCTAACCTTTAGCAGGCCAGCCCAACTAGAATAAACACCACAGCAGGGCATTGTAATTCTCCCTCCCTTGTGTGCGGCGTGGGGCCGCTGTCAGCTATAAAAGACCGACAGGCCCCAATTCTGTTGCTTACGGCCATACCACCCTGAACACGCCCGATCTCGTCCGATCTCGGAAGCTAAGCAGGGTCGGGCCTGGTTAGTACTTGGATGGGAGACCGCCTGGGAATACCAGGTGCTGTAAGCTTTTTCCTTTGCCACACAAAATGAGCAACCTCCATTTATGAATGGCCATGATACAATATTACTAGATCGTGTGCAGCACTAACTTTGGTACTGCTGACAAATACCACTTTTAACCTTTAGCAGGCCAGTCCAACTGGAATAAACACCACAGCAGGGCATTGTAATTCTCCCTTCCTTGTGTGTGCGCGGCGCGGGGCCGCTGTCAGCTATAAAAGGCCGACCAGCCCCAATTCTGTTGCTTACGGCCATACCACCCTGAACACGCCCGATCTCGTCCGATCTCGGAAGCTAAGCAGGGTCGGGCCTGGTTAGTACTTGGATGGGAGACCGCCTGGGAATACCAGGTGCTGTAAGCTTTTTCCTTTGCCACACAAAATGAGCAACCGCCATTTATGAATGGTCATGATACAATATTACTACCTTGTGTGCAGCACTAACTTTGGTATTGCTGACAAATACCACTTCTAACCTTTAGCAGGCCAGTCCAACTAGAATAAACACCACAGCAGGGCATTGTAATTCTCCCTCCCTTGTGTGTACGGTGTGGGGCCGCTGTCAGCTATAAAAGGCCGACCGGCCCCAATTCTGTTGCTTACGGCCATACCACCCTGAACACGCCCGATCTCGTCCGATCTCGGAAGCTAAGCAGGGTCGGGCCTGGTTAGTACTTGGATGGGAGACCGCCTGGGAATACCAGGTGCTGTAAGCTTTTTCCTTTGCCACACAAAATGAGCAACCTCCATTTATGAATGGCCATGATACAATATTACTAGATCGTGTGCAGCACTAACTTTGGTACTGCTGACAAATACCACTTCTAACCTTTAGCAGGCCAGTCCAACTAGAATAAACACCACAGCAGGGCATTGTAATTCTCCCTCCCTTGTGTGTGCGGTGTGGGGCCGCTGTCAGCTATAAAAGGCCGACCGGCCCCAATTCTGTTGCCTACGGCCATACCACCCTGAACACGCCCGATCTCGTCCGATCTCGGAAGCTAAGCAGGGTCGGGCCTGGTTAGTACTTGGATGGGAGACCGCCTGGGAATACCAGGTGCTGTAAGCTTTTTCCTTTGCCACACAAAATGAGCAACCTCCATTTATGAATGACCATGATACAATATTACTAGATCGTGTGCAGCACTAACTTTGGTATTGCTGACAAATACCACTTCTAACCTTTAGCAGGCCAGCCCAACTAGAATAAACACCACAGCAGGGCATTGTAATTCTCCCTCCCTTGTGTGCGGCGTGGGGCCGCTGTCAGCTATAAAAGACCGACAGGCCCCAATTCTGTTGCTTACGGCCATACCACCCTGAACACGCCCGATCTCGTCCGATCTCGGAAGCTAAGCAGGGTCGGGCCTGGTTAGTACTTGGATGGGAGACCGCCTGGGAATACCAGGTGCTGTAAGCTTTTTCCTTTGCCACACAAAATGAGCAACCTCCATTTATGAATGGCCATGATACAATATTACTAGATCGTGTGCAGCACTAACTTTGGTACTGCTGACAAATACCACTTCTAACCTTTAGCAGGCCAGTCCAACTAGAATAAACACCACAGCAGGGCATTGTAATTCTCCCTCCCTTGTGTGCGGCGTGGGGCCGCTGTCAGCTATAAAAGACCGACAGGCCCCAATTATGTTGCTTACGGCCATACCACCCTGAACACGCCCGATCTCGTCCGATCTCGGAAGCTAAGCAGGGTCGGGCCTGGTTAGTACTTGGATGGGAGACCGCCTGGGAATACCAGGTGCTGTAAGCTTTTTCCTTTGCCACACAAAATGAGCAACCTCCATTTATGAATGGCCATGATACAATATTACTAGATCGTGTGCAGCACTAACTTTGGTACTGCTGACAAATACCACTTCTAACCTTTTAGCAGGCCAGTCCAACTAGAATAAACACCACAGCAGGGCATTGTAATTCTCCCTCCCTTGTGTGTACGGTGTGGGGCCGCTGTCAGCTATAAAAGGCCGACCGGCCCCAATTCTGTTGCTTACGGCCATACCACCCTGAACACGCCCGATCTCGTCCGATCTCGGAAGCTAAGCAGGGTCGGGCCTGGTTAGTACTTGGATGGGAGACCGCCTGGGAATACCAGGTGCTGTAAGCTTTTTCCTTTGCCACACAAAATGAGCAACCTCCATTTATGAATGGCCATGATACAATATTACTAGATCGTGTGCAGCACTAACTTTGGTATTGCTGACAAATACCACTTCTAACCTTTAGCAGGCCAGCCCAACTAGAATAAACACCACAGCAGGACATTGTAATTCTCCCTTCCTTGTGTGCACGGCGCGGGGCCGCTGTCAGCTATAAAAGGCCGACCAGCCCCAATTCTGTTGCTTACGGCCATACCACCCTGAACACGCCCGATCTCGTCCGATCTCGGAAGCTAAGCAGGGTCGGGCCTGGTTAGTACTTGGATGGGAGACCGCCTGGGAATACCAGGTGCTGTAAGCTTTTTCCTTTGCCACACAAAATGAGCAACCGCCATTTATGAATGGTCATGATACAATATTACTACCTTGTGTGCAGCACTAACTTGGGTACTGCTGACAAATGCCACTTCTAACCTTTTAGCAGGCCAGCCCAACTAGAATAAACACCACAGCAGGGCATTGTAATTCTCCCATCCCTTGTGTGCGGCGTGGGGCCGCTGTCAGCTATAAAAGACCGACAGGCCCCAATTCTGTTGCTTACGGCCATACCACCCTGAACACGCCCGATCTCGTCCGATCTCGGAAGCTAAGCAGGGTCGGGCCTGGTTAGTACTTGGATGGGAGACCGCCTGGGAATACCAGGTGCTGTAAGCTTTTTCCTTTGCCACACAAAATGAGCAACCTCCATTTATGAATGACCATGATACAATATTACTAGATCGTGTGCAGCACTAACTTTGGTACTGCTGACAAATACCACTTCTAACCTTTAGCAGGCCAGTCCAACTAGAATAAACACCACAGCAGGGCATTGTAATTCTCCCTCCCTTGTGTGCGGCGTGGGGCCGCTGTCAGCTATAAAAGACCGACAGGCCCCAATTATGTTGCTTACGGCCATACCACCCTGAACACGCCCGATCTCGTCCGATCTCGGAAGCTAAGCAGGGTCGGGCCTGGTTAGTACTTGGATGGGAGACCGCCTGGGAATACCAGGTGCTGTAAGCTTTTTCCTTTGCCACACAAAATGAGCAACCTCCATTTATGAATGGCCATGATACAATATTACTAGATCGTGTGCAGCACTAACTTTGGTACTGCTGACAAATACCACTTCTAACCTTTTAGCAGGCCAGTCCAACTAGAATAAACACCACAGCAGGGCATTGTAATTCTCCCTCCCTTGTGTGTACGGTGTGGGGCCGCTGTCAGCTATAAAAGGCCGACCGGCCCCAATTCTGTTGCTTACGGCCATACCACCCTGAACACGCCCGATCTCGTCCGATCTCGGAAGCTAAGCAGGGTCGGGCCTGGTTAGTACTTGGATGGGAGACCGCCTGGGAATACCAGGTGCTGTAAGCTTTTTCCTTTGCCACACAAAATGAGCAACCTCCATTTATGAATGGCCATGATACAATATTACTAGATCGTGTGCAGCACTAACTTTGGTATTGCTGACAAATACCACTTCTAACCTTTAGCAGGCCAGCCCAACTAGAATAAACACCACAGCAGGACATTGTAATTCTCCCTTCCTTGTGTGCACGGCGCGGGGCCGCTGTCAGCTATAAAAGGCCGACCAGCCCCAATTCTGTTGCTTACGGCCATACCACCCTGAACACGCCCGATCTCGTCCGATCTCGGAAGCTAAGCAGGGTCGGGCCTGGTTAGTACTTGGATGGGAGACCGCCTGGGAATACCAGGTGCTGTAAGCTTTTTCCTTTGCCACACAAAATGAGCAACCGCCATTTATGAATGGTCATGATACAATATTACTACCTTGTGTGCAGCACTAACTTGGGTACTGCTGACAAATGCCACTTCTAACCTTTTAGCAGGCCAGCCCAACTAGAATAAACACCACAGCAGGGCATTGTAATTCTCCCATCCCTTGTGTGCGGCGTGGGGCCGCTGTCAGCTATAAAAGACCGACAGGCCCCAATTCTGTTGCTTACGGCCATACCACCCTGAACACGCCCGATCTCGTCCGATCTCGGAAGCTAAGCAGGGTCGGGCCTGGTTAGTACTTGGATGGGAGACCGCCTGGGAATACCAGGTGCTGTAAGCTTTTTCCTTTGCCACACAAAATGAGCAACCTCCATTTATGAATGGCCATGATACAATATTACTAGATCGTGTGTAGCACTAACTTTGGTACTGCTGACAAATACCACTTCTAACCTTTAGCAGGCCAGTCCAACTGGAATAAACACCACAGCAGGGCATTGTAATTCTCCCTTCCTTGTGTGCGCGGCGCGGGGCCGCTGTCAGCTATAAAAGGCCGACCAGCCCCAATTCTCCCTCCCTTGTGTGCGGCGTGGGGCCGCTGTCAGCTATAAAAGACCGACAGGCCCCAATTCTGTTGCTTACGGCCATACCACCCTGAACACGCCCGATCTCGTCCGATCTCGGAAGCTAAGCAGGGTCGGGCCTGGTTAGTACTTGGATGGGAGACCGCCTGGGAATACCAGGTGCTGTAAGCTTTTTCCTTTGCCACACAAAATGAGCAACCTCCATTTATGAATGGCCATGATACAATATTACTAGATCGTGTGCAGCACTAACTTTGGTACTGCTGACAAATACCACTTCTAACCTTTAGCAGGCCAGTCCAACTAGAATAAACACCACAGCAGGGCATTGTAATTCTCCCTCCCTTGTGTGCGGCGTGGGGCCGCTGTCAGCTATAAAAGACCGACAGGCCCCAATTATGTTGCTTACGGCCATACCACCCTGAACACGCCCAATCTCGTCCGATCTCGGAAGCTAAGCAGGGTCGGGCCTGGTTAGTACTTGGATGGGAGACCGCCTGGGAATACCAGGTGCTGTAAGCTTTTTCCTTTGCCACACAAAATGAGCAACCTCCATTTATGAATGGCCATGATACAATATTACTAGATCGTGTGCAGCACTAACTTTGGTACTGCTGACAAATACCACTTCTAACCTTTTAGCAGGCCAGTCCAACTAGAATAAACACCACAGCAGGGCATTGTAATTCTCCCTCCCTTGTGTGTACGGTGTGGGGCCGCTGTCAGCTATAAAAGGCCGACCGGCCCCAATTCTGTTGCTTACGGCCATACCACCCTGAACACGCCCGATCTCGTCCGATCTCGGAAGCTAAGCAGGGTCGGGCCTGGTTAGTACTTGGATGGGAGACCGCCTGGGAATACCAGGTGCTGTAAGCTTTTTCCTTTGCCACACAAAATGAGCAACCTCCATTTATGAATGGCCATGATACAATATTACTAGATCGTGTGCAGCACTAACTTTGGTATTGCTGACAAATACCACTTCTAACCTTTAGCAGGCCAGCCCAACTAGAATAAACACCACAGCAGGACATTGTAATTCTCCCTTCCTTGTGTGCACGGCGCGGGGCCGCTGTCAGCTATAAAAGGCCGACCAGCCCCAATTCTGTTGCTTACGGCCATACCACCCTGAACACGCCCGATCTCGTCCGATCTCGGAAGCTAAGCAGGGTCGGGCCTGGTTAGTACTTGGATGGGAGACCGCCTGGGAATACCAGGTGCTGTAAGCTTTTTCCTTTGCCACACAAAATGAGCAACCGCCATTTATGAATGGTCATGATACAATATTACTACCTTGTGTGCAGCACTAACTTGGGTACTGCTGACAAATGCCACTTCTAACCTTTTAGCAGGCCAGCCCAACTAGAATAAACACCACAGCAGGGCATTGTAATTCTCCCATCCCTTGTGTGCGGCGTGGGGCCGCTGTCAGCTATAAAAGACCGACAGGCCCCAATTCTGTTGCTTACGGCCATACCACCCTGAACACGCCCGATCTCGTCCGATCTCGGAAGCTAAGCAGGGTCGGGCCTGGTTAGTACTTGGATGGGAGACCGCCTGGGAATACCAGGTGCTGTAAGCTTTTTCCTTTGCCACACAAAATGAGCAACCTCCATTTATGAATGGCCATGATACAATATTACTAGATCGTGTGTAGCACTAACTTTGGTACTGCTGACAAATACCACTTCTAACCTTTAGCAGGCCAGTCCAACTGGAATAAACACCACAGCAGGGCATTGTAATTCTCCCTTCCTTGTGTGCGCGGCGCGGGGCCGCTGTCAGCTATAAAAGGCCGACCAGCCCCAATTCTCCCTCCCTTGTGTGCGGCGTGGGGCCGCTGTCAGCTATAAAAGACCGACAGGCCCCAATTCTGTTGCTTACGGCCATACCACCCTGAACACGCCCGATCTCGTCCGATCTCG
Source organism: Electrona antarctica (assembly GCF_951216825.1). Taxonomy (NCBI): domain Eukaryota; kingdom Metazoa; phylum Chordata; class Actinopteri; order Myctophiformes; family Myctophidae; genus Electrona; species Electrona antarctica. Next base: position 3,410,223 of record NC_136801.1, on the reverse strand, counting down.
GAAGCTAAGCAGGGTCGGGCCTGGTTAGTACTTGGATGGGAGACCGCCTGGGAATACCAGGTGCTGTAAGCTTTTTCCTTTGCCACACAAAATGAGCAACCGCCATTTATGAATGGTCATGATACAATATTACTACCTTGTGTGCAGCACTAACTTGGGTACTGCTGACAAATGCCACTTCTAACCTTTTAGCAGGCCAGCCCAACTAGAATAAACACCACAGCAGGGCATTGTAATTCTCCCTTCCTTGTGTGTGCGCGCGGCGCGGGGCCGCTGTCAGCTATAAAAGGCCGACCAGCCCCAATTCTGTTGCTTACGGCCATACCACCCTGAACACGCCCGATCTCGTCCGATCTCGGAAGCTAAGCAGGGTCGGGCCTGGTTAGTACTTGGATGGGAGACCGCCTGGGAATACCAGGTGCTGTAAGCTTTTTCCTTTGCCACACAAAATGAGCAACCTCTATTTATGAATGGCCATGATACAATATTACTAGATCGTGTGCAGCACTAACTTTGGTACTGCTGACAAATACCACTTTTAACCTTTAGCAGGCCAGTCCAACTGGAATAAACACCACAGCAGGGCATTGTAATTCTCCCTTCCTTGTGTGTGCGCGGCGCGGGGCCGCTGTCAGCTATAAAAGGCCGACCAGCCCCAATTCTGTTGCTTACGGCCATACCACCCTGAACACGCCCGATCTCGTCCGATCTCGGAAGCTAAGCAGGGTCGGGCCTGGTTAGTACTTGGATGGGAGACCGCCTGGGAATACCAGGTGCTGTAAGCTTTTTCCTTTGCCACACAAAATGAGCAACCTCCATTTATGAATGGCCATGATACAATATTACTAGATCGTGTGCAGCACTAACTTTGGTACTGCTGACAAATACCACTTCTAACCTTTAGCAGGCCAGTCCAACTAGAATAAACACCACAGCAGGGCATTGTAATTCTCCCTCCCTTGTGTGCGGCGTGGGGCCGCTGTCAGCTATAAAAGACCGACAGGCCCCAATTCTGTTGCTTACGGCCATACCACCCTGAACACGCCCGATCTCGTCCGATCTCGGAAGCTAAGCAGGGTCGGGCCTGGTTAGTACTTGGATGGGAGACCGCCTGGGAATACCAGGTGCTGTAAGCTTTTTCCTTTGCCACACAAAATGAGCAACCTCCATTTATGAATGGCCATGATACAATATTACTAGATCGTGTGCAGCACTAACTTTGGTACTGCTGACAAATACCACTTCTAACCTTTAGCAGGCCAGTCCAACTAGAATAAACACCACAGCAGGGCATTGTAATTCTCCCTCCCTTGTGTGCGGCGTGGGGCCGCTGTCAGCTATAAAAGACCGACAGGCCCCAATTATGTTGCTTACGGCCATACCACCCTGAACACGCCCGATCTCGTCCGATCTCGGAAGCTAAGCAGGGTCGGGCCTGGTTAGTACTTGGATGGGAGACCGCCTGGGAATACCAGGTGCTGTAAGCTTTTTCCTTTGCCACACAAAATGAGCAACCTCCATTTATGAATGGCCATGATACAATATTACTAGATCGTGTGCAGCACTAACTTTGGTACTGCTGACAAATACCACTTCTAACCTTTTAGCAGGCCAGTCCAACTAGAATAAACACCACAGCAGGGCATTGTAATTCTCCCTCCCTTGTGTGTACGGTGTGGGGCCGCTGTCAGCTATAAAAGGCCGACCGGCCCCAATTCTGTTGCTTACGGCCATACCACCCTGAACACGCCCGATCTCGTCCGATCTCGGAAGCTAAGCAGGGTCGGGCCTGGTTAGTACTTGGATGGGAGACCGCCTGGGAATACCAGGTGCTGTAAGCTTTTTCCTTTGCCACACAAAATGAGCAACCTCCATTTATGAATGGCCATGATACAATATTACTAGATCGTGTGCAGCACTAACTTTGGTATTGCTGACAAATACCACTTCTAACCTTTAGCAGGCCAGCCCAACTAGAATAAACACCACAGCAGGACATTGTAATTCTCCCTTCCTTGTGTGCACGGCGCGGGGCCGCTGTCAGCTATAAAAGGCCGACCAGCCCCAATTCTGTTGCTTACGGCCATACCACCCTGAACACGCCCGATCTCGTCCGATCTCGGAAGCTAAGCAGGGTCGGGCCTGGTTAGTACTTGGATGGGAGACCGCCTGGGAATACCAGGTGCTGTAAGCTTTTTCCTTTGCCACACAAAATGAGCAACCGCCATTTATGAATGGTCATGATACAATATTACTACCTTGTGTGCAGCACTAACTTGGGTACTGCTGACAAATGCCACTTCTAACCTTTTAGCAGGCCAGCCCAACTAGAATAAACACCACAGCAGGGCATTGTAATTCTCCCATCCCTTGTGTGCGGCGTGGGGCCGCTGTCAGCTATAAAAGACCGACAGGCCCCAATTCTGTTGCTTACGGCCATACCACCCTGAACACGCCCGATCTCGTCCGATCTCGGAAGCTAAGCAGGGTCGGGCCTGGTTAGTACTTGGATGGGAGACCGCCTGGGAATACCAGGTGCTGTAAGCTTTTTCCTTTGCCACACAAAATGAGCAACCTCCATTTATGAATGGCCATGATACAATATTACTAGATCGTGTGTAGCACTAACTTTGGTACTGCTGACAAATACCACTTCTAACCTTTAGCAGGCCAGTCCAACTGGAATAAACACCACAGCAGGGCATTGTAATTCTCCCTTCCTTGTGTGCGCGGCGCGGGGCCGCTGTCAGCTATAAAAGGCCGACCAGCCCCAATTCTCCCTCCCTTGTGTGCGGCGTGGGGCCGCTGTCAGCTATAAAAGACCGACAGGCCCCAATTCTGTTGCTTACGGCCATACCACCCTGAACACGCCCGATCTCGTCCGATCTCGGAAGCTAAGCAGGGTCGGGCCTGGTTAGTACTTGGATGGGAGACCGCCTGGGAATACCAGGTGCTGTAAGCTTTTTCCTTTGCCACACAAAATGAGCAACCGCCATTTATGAATGGTCATGATACAATATTACTACCTTGTGTGCAGCACTAACTTGGGTACTGCTGACAAATGCCACTTCTAACCTTTTAGCAGGCCAGCCCAACTAGAATAAACACCACAGCAGGGCATTGTAATTCTCCCTTCCTTGTGTGTGCGCGCGGCGCGGGGCTGCTGTCAGCTATAAAAGGCCGACCAGCCCCAATTCTGTTGCTTACGGCCATACCACCCTGAACACGCCCGATCTCGGAAGCTAAGCAGGGTCGGGCCTGGTTAGTACTTGGATGGGAGACCGCCTGGGAATACCAGGTGCTGTAAGCTTTTTCCTTTGCCACACAAAATGAGCAACCTCTATTTATGAATGGCCATGATACAATATTACTAGATCGTGTGCAGCACTAACTTTGGTACTGCTGACAAATACCACTTTTAACCTTTAGCAGGCCAGTCCAACTGGAATAAACACCACAGCAGGGCATTGTAATTCTCCCTTCCTTGTGTGTGCGCGGCGCGGGGCCGCTGTCAGCTATAAAAGGCCGACCAGCCCCAATTCTCCCTCCCTTGTGTGCGGCGTGGGGCCGCTGTCAGCTATAAAAGACCGACAGGCCCCAATTCTGTTGCTTACGGCCATACCACCCTGAACACGCCCGATCTCGTCCGATCTCGGAAGCTAAGCAGGGTCGGGCCTGGTTAGTACTTGGATGGGAGACCGCCTGGGAATACCAGGTGCTGTAAGCTTTTTCCTTTGCCACACAAAATGAGCAACCTCCATTTATGAATGGCCATGATACAATATTACTAGATCGTGTGCAGCACTAACTTTGGTACTGCTGACAAATACCACTTCTAACCTTTAGCAGGCCAGTCCAACTAGAATAAACACCACAGCAGGGCATTGTAATTCTCCCTCCCTTGTGTGTACGGTGTGGGGCCGCTGTCAGCTATAAAAGGCCGACCGGCCCCAATTCTGTTGCTTACGGCCATACCACCCTGAACACGCCCGATCTCGTCCGATCTCGGAAGCTAAGCAGGGTCGGGCCTGGTTAGTACTTGGATGGGAGACCGCCTGGGAATACCAGGTGCTGTAAGCTTTTTCCTTTGCCACACAAAATGAGCAACCTCCATTTATGAATGGCCATGATACAATATTACTAGATCGTGTGCAGCACTAACTTTGGTATTGCTGACAAATACCACTTCTAACCTTTAGCAGGCCAGCCCAACTAGAATAAACACCACAGCAGGACATTGTAATTCTCCCTTCCTTGTGTGTGCGCGGCGCGGGGCCACTGTCAGCTATAAAAGGCCGACCAGCCCCAATTCTGTTGCTTACGGCCATACCACCCTGAACACGCCCGATCTCGTCCGATCTCGGAAGCTAAGCAGGGTCGGGCCTGGTTAGTACTTGGATGGGAGACCGCCTGGGAATACCAGGTGCTGTAAGCTTTTTCCTTTGCCACACAAAATGAGCAACCGCCATTTATGAATGGTCTTGATACAATATTACTACATTGTGTGCAGCACTAACTTGGGTACTGCTGACAAATGCCACTTCTAACCTTTAGCAGGCCAGTCCAACTAGAATAAACACCACAGCAGGGCATTGTAATTCTCCCTCCCTTGTGTGCGGCGTGGGGCCGCTGTCAGCTATAAAAGACCGACAGGCCCCAATTCTGTTGCTTACGGCCATACCACCCTGAACACGCCCGATCTCGTCCGATCTCGGAAGCTAAGCAGGGTCGGGCCTGGTTAGTACTTGGATGGGAGACCGCCTGGGAATACCAGGTGCTGTAAGCTTTTTCCTTTGCCACACAAAATGAGCAACCTCCATTTATGAATGGCCATGATACAATATTACTAGATCGTGTGCAGCACTAACTTTGGTACTGCTGACAAATACCACTTCTAACCTTTAGCAGGCCAGTCCAACTAGAATAAACACCACAGCAGGGCATTGTAATTCTCCCTCCCTTGTGTGTGCGGTGTGGGGCCGCTGTCAGCTATAAAAGGCCGACCGGCCCCAATTCTGTTGCTTACGGCCATACCACCCTGAACACGCCCGATCTCGTCCGATCTCGGAAGCTAAGCAGGGTCGGGCCTGGTTAGTACTTGGATGGGAGACCGCCTGGGAATACCAGGTGCTGTAAGCTTTTTCCTTTGCCACACAAAATGAGCAACCTCCATTTATGAATGGCCATGATACAATATTACTAGATCGTGTGCAGCACTAACTTTGGTATTGCTGACAAATACCACTTCTAACCTTTAGCAGGCCAGCCCAACTAGAATAAACACCACAGCAGGACATTGTAATTCTCCCTTCCTTGTGTGTGCACGGCGCGGGGCCGCTGTCAGCTTAAAAGGCCGACCAGCCCCAATTCTGTTGCTTACGGCCATACCACCCTGAACACGCCCGATCTCGTCCGATCTCGGAAGCTAAGCAGGGTCGGGCCTGGTTAGTACTTGGATGGGAGACCGCCTGGGAATACCAGGTGCTGTAAGCTTTTTCCTTTGCCACACTAAATGAGCAACCGCCATTTATGAATGGCCATGATACAATATTACTAGATCGTGTGCAGCACTTTTTTATTTTTATTTTATTTATTTATTTGACAGGGACAAAGCTCATTAATCAACATGTCAGTTTTCACCTCAATGTAAATGGGCCAGAGTTAGCCAAAGCTAAATTTCATCTGTAGTCCTTGGGCAGGCTCTTAAAAAGTGAATGATAAAAGAAAGACAGTGTATAGTGTGCCAGCACACAACACCATGCGTTGATGCCATGTGTGCATATGTGCAAGCACCCAACACTATATCCATACAAAAACACAATACAATACAGTACAATACAGGAACAGATCAACATGGTACTAACTTGGGTACTGCTGACAAATGCCACTTCTAACCTTTAGCAGGCCAGCCCAACTAGAATAAACACCACAGCAGGGCATTGTAATTCTCCCTCCCTTGTGTGTGCAGCGCGGGGCCGCTGTCAGCTATAAAAGACCGACAGGCCCCAATTCTGTTGCTTACGGCCATACCACCCTGAACACGCCCGATCTCGTCCGATCTCGGAAGCTAAGCAGGGTCGGGCCTGGTTAGTACTTGGATGGGAGACCGCCTGGGAATACCAGGTGCTGTAAGCTTTTTCCTTTGCCACGCTAAATGAGCAACCGCACTTTATGAATGGCCATGATACAATTTTAGTAGATCGTGTGCAGCACTAACTTTGGTACTGCTGACAAATACCACTTCTAACCTTTAGCAGGCCAGCCCAACTAGAATAAACACCACAGCAGGGCATTGTAATTCTCCCTCCCTTGTGTGTGCGGCGCGGGGCCGCTGTCGGCTATAAAAGACCAACCGGCCCCAATTCTGTTGCTTACGGCCATACCACCCTGAACACGCCCGATCTCGTCCGATCTCGGAAGCTAAGCAGGGTCGGGCCTGGTTAGTACTTGGATGGGAGACCGCCTGGGAATACCAGGTGCTGTAAGCTTTTTCCTTTGCCACGCTAAATGAGCAACCGCCATTTATGAATGGCCATGATACAATATTACTAGATCGTGTGCAGCACTAACTTTGGTACTGCTGACAAATGCCACTTATAACCTTTAGCAGGCCAGCCCAACTAGAATAAACACCACAGCAGGGCATTGTAATTCTCCCTCCCTTGTGTGTGCGGCGCGGGGCCGCTGTCAGCTATAAAAGACCGACCGGCCCCAATTCTGTTGCTTACGGCCATACCACCCTGAACACGCCCGATCTCGTCCGATCTCGGAAGCTAAGCAGGGTCGGGCCTGGTTAGTACTTGGATGGGAGACCGCCTGGGAATACCAGGTGCTGTAAGCTTTTTCCTTTGCCACACTAAATGAGCAACCGCCATTTATGAATGGCCATGATACAATATTACTAGATCGTGTGCAGCACTTTTTTATTTTTATTTTATTTATTTATTTGACAGGGACAAAGCTCATTAATCAACATGTCAGTTTTCACCTCAATGTAAATGGGCCAGAGTTAGCCAAAGCTAAATTTCATCTGTAGTCCTTGGGCAGGCTCTTAAAAAGTGAATGATAAAAGAAAGACAGAGTGTATAGTGTGCCAGCACACAACACCATGCGTTGATGCCATGTGTGCATATGTGCAAGCACCCAACACTATATCCATACAAAAACACAATACAATACAGTACAATACAGGAACAGATCAACATGGTACTAACTTGGGTACTGCTGACAAATGCCACTTCTAACCTTTAGCAGGCCAGCCCAACTAGAATAAACACCACAGCAGGGCATTGTAATTCTCCCTCCCTTGTGTGTGCGGCGCGGGGCCGCTGTCAGCTATAAAAGACCGACAGGCCCCAATTCTGTTGCTTACGGCCATACCACCCTGAACACGCCCGATCTCGTCCGATCTCGGAAGCTAAGCAGGGTCGGGCCTGGTTAGTACTTGGATGGGAGACCGCCTGGGAATACCAGGTGCTGTAAGCTTTTTCCTTTGCCACGCTAAATGAGCAACCGCCATTTATGAATGGCCATGATACAATATTACTAGATCGTGTGCAGCACTAACTTTGGTACTGCTGACAAATGCCACTTCTAACCTTTAGCAGGCCAGCCCAACTAGAATAAACACCACAGCAGGGCATTGTAATTCTCCCTCCCTTGTGTGTGCGGCGCGGGGCCGCTGTCAGCTATAAAAGACCGACAGGCCCCAATTCTGTTGCTTACGGCCATACCACCCTGAACACGCCCGATCTCGTCCGATCTCGGAAGCTAAGCAGGGTCGGGCCTGGTTAGTACTTGGATGGGAGACCGCCTGGGAATACCAGGTGCTGTAAGCTTTTTCCTTTGCCACGCTAAATGAGCAACCGCCATTTATGAATGGCCATGATACAATTTTAGTAGATTGTGTGCAGCACTAACTTTGGTACTGCTGACAAATACCACTTCTAACCTTTAGCAGGCCAGCCCAACTAGAATAAACACCACAGAAGGGCATTGTAATTCTCCCCTTGTGTGTGCGGCGCGGGGCCGCTGTCGGCTATAAAAGACCAACCGGCCCCAATTCTGTTGCTTACGGCCATACCACCCTGAACACGCCCGATCTCGTCCGATCTCGGAAGCTAAGCAGGGTCGGGCCTGGTTAGTACTTGGATGGGAGACCGCCTGGGAATACCAGGTGCTGTAAGCTTTTTCCTTTGCCACACTAAATGAGCAACCGCCATTTATGAATGGCCATGATACAATATTACTAGATCGTGTGCAGCACTTATTTATTTTTATTTTATTTATTTATTTGACAGGGACAAAGCTCATTAATCAACATGTCAGTTTTCACCTCAATGTAAATGGGCCAGAGTTAGCCAAAGCTAAATTTCATCTGTAGTCCTTGGGCAGGCTCTTAAAAAGTGAATGATAAAAGAAAGACAGAGTGTATAGTGTGCCAGCACACAACACCATGCGTTGATGCCATATGTGCAAGCACCCAACACTATATCAATACAAAAACACAATACAATACAGTACAATACAGGAACAGATCAACATGGTACTAACTTGGGTACTGCTGACAAATGCCACTTCTAACCTTTAGCAGGCCAGCCCAACTAGAATAAACACCACAGCAGGGCATTGTAATTCTCCCTCCCTTGTGTGTGCGGCGCGGGGCCGCTGTCAGCTATAAAAGACCGACAGGCCCCAATTCTGTTGCTTACGGCCATACCACCCTGAACACGCCCGATCTCGTCCAATCTCGGAAGCTAAGCAGGGTCGGGCCTGGTTAGTACTTGGATGGGAGACCGCCTGGGAATACCAGGTGCTGTAAGCTTTTTCCTTTGCCACGCTAAATGAGCAACCGCCATTTATGAATGGCCATGATACAATATTACTAGATCGTGTGCAGCACTAACTTTGGTACTGCTGACAAATGCCACTTCTAACCTTTAGCAGGCCAGCCCAACTAGAATAAACACCACAGCAGGGCATTGTAATTCTCCCTCCCTTGTGTGTGCGGCGCGGGGCCGCTGTCAGCTATAAAAGACCGACAGGCCCCAATTCTGTTGCTTACGGCCATACCACCCTGAACACGCCCGATCTCGTCCGATCTCGGAAGCTAAGCAGGGTCGGGCCTGGTTAGTACTTGGATGGGAGACCGCCTGGGAATACCAGGTGCTGTAAGCTTTTTCCTTTGCCACGCTAAATGAGCAACCGCCATTTATGAATGGCCATGATACAATTTTAGTAGATCGTGTGCAGCACTAACTTTGGTACTGCTGACAAATACCACTTCTAACCTTTAGCAGGCCAGCCCAACTAGAATAAACACCACAGCAGGGCACTGTAATTCTCCCTTCCTTGTGTGTGCGCGGCGCGGGGCCGCTGTCGGCTATAAAAGACCGACCGTCCCCAATTCTGTTGCTTACGGCCATACCACCCTGAACACGCCCGATCTCGTCTGATCTCGGAAGCTAAGCAGGGTCGGGCCTGGTTAGTACTTGGATGGGAGACCGCCTGGGAATACCAGGTGCTGTAAGCTTTTTCCTTTGCCACGCTAAATGAGCAACCGCCATTTATGAATGGCCATGATACAATATTACTAGATCGTGTGCAGCACTAACTTTGGTACTGCTGACAAATGCCACTTCTAACCTTTAGCAGGCCAGCCCAACTAGAATAAACACCACAGCAGGGCATTGTAATTCTCCCTCCCTTGTGTGTGCGGCGCGGGGCCGCTGTCAGCTATAAAAGACCGACAGGCCCCAATTCTGTTGCTTACGGCCATACCACCCTGAACACGCCCGATCTCGTCCGATCTCGGAAGCTAAGCAGGGTCGGGCCTGGTTAGTACTTGGATGGGAGACCGCCTGGGAATACCAGGTGCTGTAAGCTTTTTCCTTTGCCACGCTAAATGAGCAACCGCCATTTATGAATGGCCATGATACAATATTACTAGATCGTGTGCAGCACTAACTTTGGTACTGCTGACAAATGCCACTTCTAACCTTTAGCAGGCCAGCCCAACTAGAATAAACACCACAGCAGGGCATTGTAATTCTCCCTCCCTTGTGTGCGCGGCGCGGGGCCGCTGTCAGCTATAAAAGACCGACAGGCCCCAATTCTGTTGCTTACGGCCATACCACCCTGAACACGCCCGATCTCGTCCGATCTCGGAAGCTAAGCAGGGTCGGGCCTGGTTAGTACTTGGATGGGAGACCGCCTGGGAATACCAGGTGCTGTAAGCTTTTTCCTTTGCCACGCTAAATGAGCAACCGCCATTTATGAATGGCCATGATACAATTTTAGTAGATTGTGTGCAGCACTAACTTTGGTACTGCTGACAAATACCACTTCTAACCTTTAGCAGGCCAGCCCAACTAGAATAAACACCACAGAAGGGCATTGTAATTCTCCCCTTGTGTGTGCGGCGCGGGGCCGCTGTCGGCTATAAAAGACCAACCGGCCCCAATTCTGTTGCTTACGGCCATACCACCCTGAACACGCCCGATCTCGTCCGATCTCGGAAGCTAAGCAGGGTCGGGCCTGGTTAGTACTTGGATGGGAGACCGCCTGGGAATACCAGGTGCTGTAAGCTTTTTCCTTTGCCACACTAAATGAGCAACCGCCATTTATGAATGGCCATGATACAATATTACTAGATCGTGTGCAGCACTTATTTATTTTTATTTTATTTATTTATTTGACAGGGACAAAGCTCATTAATCAACATGTCAGTTTTCACCTCAATGTAAATGGGCCAGAGTTAGCCAAAGCTAAATTTCATCTGTAGTCCTTGGGCAGGCTCTTAAAAAGTGAATTATAAAAGAAAGACAGAGTGTATAGTGTGCCAGCACACAACACCATGCGTTGATGCCATATGTGCAAGCACCCAACACTATATCAATACAAAAACACAATACAATACAGTACAATACAGGAACAGATCAAAAGGTACTAACTTGGGTACTGCTGACAAATGCCACTTCTAACCTTTAGCAGGCCAGCCCAACTAGAATAAACACCACAGCAGGGCATTGTAATTCTCCCTCCCTTGTGTGTGCGGCGCGGGGCCGCTGTCAGCTATAAAAGACCGACAGGCCCCAATTCTGTTGCTTACGGCCATACCACCCTGAACACGCCCGATCTCGTCCGATCTCGGAAGCTAAGCAGGGTCGGGCCTGGTTAGTACTTGGATGGGAGACCGCCTGGGAATACCAGGTGCTGTAAGCTTTTTCCTTTGCCACGCTAAATGAGCAACCGCCATTTATGAATGGCCATGATACAATATTACTAGATCGTGTGCAGCACTAACTTTGGTACTGCTGACAAATGCCACTTCTAACCTTTAGCAGGCCAGCCCAACTAGAATAAACACCACAGCAGGGCATTGTAATTCTCCCTCCCTTGTGTGTGCGGCGCGGGGCCGCTGTCAGCTATAAAAGACCGACAGGCCCCAATTCTGTTGCTTACGGCCATACCACCCTGAACACGCCCGATCTCGTCCGATCTCGGAAGCTAAGCAGGGTCGGGCCTGGTTAGTACTTGGATGGGAGACCGCCTGGGAATACCAGGTGCTGTAAGCTTTTTCCTTTGCCACGCTAAATGAGCAACCGCCATTTATGAATGGCCATGATACAATATTACTAGATCGTGTGCAGCACTAACTTTGGTACTGCTGACAAATGCCACTTCTAACCTTTAGCAGGCCAGCCCAACTAGAATAAACACCACAGCAGGGCATTGTAATTCTCCCTCCCTTGTGTGTGCGGCGCGGGGCCGCTGTCAGCTATAAAAGACCGACCGGCCCCAATTCTGTTGCTTACGGCCATACCACCCTGAACACGCCCGATCTCGTCCGATCTCGGAAGCTAAAAAGGGTCGGGCCTGGTTAGTACTTGGATGGGAGACCGCCTGGGAATACCAGGTGCTGTAAGCTTTTTCCTTTGCCACACTAAATGAGCAACCGCCATTTATGAATGGCCATGATACAATATTACTAGATCGTGTGCAGCACTTTTTTATTTTTATTTTATTTATTTATTTGACAGGGACAAAGCTCATTAATCAACATGTCAGTTTTCACCTCAATGTAAATGGGCCAGAGTTAGCCAAAGCTAAATTTCATCTGTAGTCCTTGGGCAGGCTCTTAAAAAGTGAATGATAAAAGAAAGACAGAGTGTATAGTGTGCCAGCACACAACACCATGCGTTGATGCCATGTGTGCATATGTGCAAGCACCCAACACTATATCCATACAAAAACACAATACAATACAGTACAATACAGGAACAGATCAACATGGTACTAACTTGGGTACTGCTGACAAATGCCACTTCTAACCTTTAGCAGGCCAGCCCAACTAGAATAAACACCACAGCAGGGCATTGTAATTCTCCCTCCCTTGTGTGTGCGGCGCGGGGCCGCTGTCAGCTATAAAAGACCGACAGGCCCCAATTCTGTTGCTTACGGCCATACCACCCTGAACACGCCCGATCTCGTCCGATCTCGGAAGCTAAGCAGGGTCGGGCCTGGTTAGTACTTGGATGGGAGACCGCCTGGGAATACCAGGTGCTGTAAGCTTTTTCCTTTGCCACGCTAAATGAGCAACCGCCATTTATGAATGGCCATGATACAATATTACTAGATCGTGTGCAGCACTAACTTTGGTACGGCTGACAAATGCCACTTCTAACCTTTAGCAGGCCAGCCCAACTAGAATAAACACCACAGCAGGGCATTGTAATTCTCCCTCCCTTGTGTGTGCGGCGCGGGGCCGCTGTCAGCTATAAAAGACCGACCGGCCCCAATTCTGTTGCTTACGGCCATACCACCCTGAACACGCCCGATCTCGTCCGATCTCGGAAGCTAAGCAGGGTCGGGCCTGGTTAGTACTTGGATGGGAGACCGCCTGGGAATACCAGGTGCTGTAAGCTTTTTCCTTTGCCACACTAAATGAGCAACCGCCATTTATGAATGGCCATGATACAATATTACTAGATCGTGTGCAGCACTTTTTTATTTTTATTTTATTTATTTATTTGACAGGGACAAAGCTCATTAATCAACATGTCAGTTTTCACCTCAATGTAAATGGGCCAGAGTTAGCCAAAGCTAAATTTCATCTGTAGTCCTTGGGCAGGCTCTTAAAAAGTGAATGATAAAAGAAAGACAGAGTGTATAGTGTGCCAGCACACAACACCATGCGTTGATGCCATGTGTGCATATGTGCAAGCACCCAACACTATATCCATACAAAAACACAATACAATACAGTACAATACAGGAACAGATCAACATGGTACTAACTTGGGTACTGCTGACAAATGCCACTTCTAACCTTTAGCAGGCCAGCCCAACTAGAATAAACACCACAGCAGGGCATTGTAATTCTCCCTCCCTTGTGTGTGCGGCGCGGGGCCGCTGTCAGCTATAAAAGACCGACAGGCCCCAATTCTGTTGCTTACGGCCATACCACCCTGAACACGCCCGATCTCGTCCGATCTCGGAAGCTAAGCAGGGTCGGGCCTGGTTAGTACTTGGATGGGAGACCGCCTGGGAATACCAGGTGCTGTAAGCTTTTTCCTTTGCCACGCTAAATGAGCAACCGCCATTTATGAATGGCCATGATACAATATTACTAGATCGTGTGCAGCACTAACTTTGGTACTGCTGACAAATGCCACTTCTAACCTTTAGCAGGCCAGCCCAACTAGAATAAACACCACAGCAGGGCATTGTAATTCTCCCTCCCTTGTGTGTGCGGCGCGGGGCCGCTGTCAGCTATAAAAGACCGACAGGCCCCAATTCTGTTGCTTACGGCCATACCACCCTGAACACGCCCGATCTCGTCCGATCTCGGAAGCTAAGCAGGGTCGGGCCTGGTTAGTACTTGGATGGGAGACCGCCTGGGAATACCAGGTGCTGTAAGCTTTTTCCTTTGCCACGCTAAATGAGCAACCGCCATTTATGAATGGCCATGATACAATTTTAGTAGATTGTGTGCAGCACTAACTTTGGTACTGCTGACAAATACCACTTCTAACCTTTAGCAGGCCAGCCCAACTAGAATAAACACCACAGAAGGGCATTGTAATTCTCCCCTTGTGTGTGCGGCGCGGGGCCGCTGTCGGCTATAAAAGACCAACCGGCCCCAATTCTGTTGCTTACGGCCATACCACCCTGAACACGCCCGATCTCGTCCGATCTCGGAAGCTAAGCAGGGTCGGGCCTGGTTAGTACTTGGATGGGAGACCGCCTGGGAATACCAGGTGCTGTAAGCTTTTTCCTTTGCCACACTAAATGAGCAACCGCCATTTATGAATGGCCATGATACAATATTACTAGATCGTGTGCAGCACTTATTTATTTTTATTTTATTTATTTATTTGACAGGGACAAAGCTCATTAATCAACATGTCAGTTTTCACCTCAATGTAAATGGGCCAGAGTTAGCCAAAGCTAAATTTCATCTGTAGTCCTTGGGCAGGCTCTTAAAAAGTGAATGATAAAAGAAAGACAGAGTGTATAGTGTGCCAGCACACAACACCATGCGTTGATGCCATATGTGCAAGCACCCAACACTATATCAATACAAAAACACAATACAATACAGTACAATACAGGAACAGATCAACATGGTACTAACTTGGGTACTGCTGACAAATGCCACTTCTAACCTTTAGCAGGCCAGCCCAACTAGAATAAACACCACAGCAGGGCATTGTAATTCTCCCTCCCTTGTGTGTGCGGCGCGGGGCCGCTGTCAGCTATAAAAGACCGACAGGCCCCAATTCTGTTGCTTACGGCCATACCACCCTGAACACGCCCGATCTCGTCCAATCTCGGAAGCTAAGCAGGGTCGGGCCTGGTTAGTACTTGGATGGGAGACCGCCTGGGAATACCAGGTGCTGTAAGCTTTTTCCTTTGCCACGCTAAATGAGCAACCGCCATTTATGAATGGCCATGATACAATATTACTAGATCGTGTGCAGCACTAACTTTGGTACTGCTGACAAATGCCACTTCTAACCTTTAGCAGGCCAGCCCAACTAGAATAAACACCACAGCAGGGCATTGTAATTCTCCCTCCCTTGTGTGTGCGGCGCGGGGCCGCTGTCAGCTATAAAAGACCGACAGGCCCCAATTCTGTTGCTTACGGCCATACCACCCTGAACACGCCCGATCTCGTCCGATCTCGGAAGCTAAGCAGGGTCGGGCCTGGTTAGTACTTGGATGGGAGACCGCCTGGGAATACCAGGTGCTGTAAGCTTTTTCCTTTGCCACGCTAAATGAGCAACCGCCATTTATGAATGGCCATGATACAATTTTAGTAGATCGTGTGCAGCACTAACTTTGGTACTGCTGACAAATACCACTTCTAACCTTTAGCAGGCCAGCCCAACTAGAATAAACACCACAGCAGGGCACTGTAATTCTCCCTTCCTTGTGTGTGCGCGGCGCGGGGCCGCTGTCGGCTATAAAAGACCGACCGTCCCCAATTCTGTTGCTTACGGCCATACCACCCTGAACACGCCCGATCTCGTCTGATCTCGGAAGCTAAGCAGGGTCGGGCCTGGTTAGTACTTGGATGGGAGACCGCCTGGGAATACCAGGTGCTGTAAGCTTTTTCCTTTGCCACGCTAAATGAGCAACCGCCATTTATGAATGGCCATGATACAATATTACTAGATCGTGTGCAGCACTAACTTTGGTACTGCTGACAAATGCCACTTCTAACCTTTAGCAGGCCAGCCCAACTAGAATAAACACCACAGCAGGGCATTGTAATTCTCCCTCCCTTGTGTGTGCGGCGCGGGGCCGCTGTCAGCTATAAAAGACCGACAGGCCCCAATTCTGTTGCTTACGGCCATACCACCCTGAACACGCCCGATCTCGTCCGATCTCGGAAGCTAAGCAGGGTCGGGCCTGGTTAGTACTTGGATGGGAGACCGCCTGGGAATACCAGGTGCTGTAAGCTTTTTCCTTTGCCACGCTAAATGAGCAACCGCCATTTATGAATGGCCATGATACAATATTACTAGATCGTGTGCAGCACTAACTTTGGTACTGCTGACAAATGCCACTTCTAACCTTTAGCAGGCCAGCCCAACTAGAATAAACACCACAGCAGGGCATTGTAATTCTCCCTCCCTTGTGTGCGCGGCGCGGGGCCGCTGTCAGCTATAAAAGACCGACAGGCCCCAATTCTGTTGCTTACGGCCATACCACCCTGAACACGCCCGATCTCGTCCGATCTCGGAAGCTAAGCAGGGTCGGGCCTGGTTAGTACTTGGATGGGAGACCGCCTGGGAATACCAGGTGCTGTAAGCTTTTTCCTTTGCCACGCTAAATGAGCAACCGCCATTTATGAATGGCCATGATACAATTTTAGTAGATTGTGTGCAGCACTAACTTTGGTACTGCTGACAAATACCACTTCTAACCTTTAGCAGGCCAGCCCAACTAGAATAAACACCACAGAAGGGCATTGTAATTCTCCCCTTGTGTGTGCGGCGCGGGGCCGCTGTCGGCTATAAAAGACCAACCGGCCCCAATTCTGTTGCTTACGGCCATACCACCCTGAACACGCCCGATCTCGTCCGATCTCGGAAGCTAAGCAGGGTCGGGCCTGGTTAGTACTTGGATGGGAGACCGCCTGGGAATACCAGGTGCTGTAAGCTTTTTCCTTTGCCACACTAAATGAGCAACCGCCATTTATGAATGGCCATGATACAATATTACTAGATCGTGTGCAGCACTTATTTATTTTTATTTTATTTATTTATTTGACAGGGACAAAGCTCATTAATCAACATGTCAGTTTTCACCTCAATGTAAATGGGCCAGAGTTAGCCAAAGCTAAATTTCATCTGTAGTCCTTGGGCAGGCTCTTAAAAAGTGAATTATAAAAGAAAGACAGAGTGTATAGTGTGCCAGCACACAACACCATGCGTTGATGCCATATGTGCAAGCACCCAACACTATATCAATACAAAAACACAATACAATACAGTACAATACAGGAACAGATCAAAAGGTACTAACTTGGGTACTGCTGACAAATGCCACTTCTAACCTTTAGCAGGCCAGCCCAACTAGAATAAACACCACAGCAGGGCATTGTAATTCTCCCTCCCTTGTGTGTGCGGCGCGGGGCCGCTGTCAGCTATAAAAGACCGACAGGCCCCAATTCTGTTGCTTACGGCCATACCACCCTGAACACGCCCGATCTCGTCCGATCTCGGAAGCTAAGCAGGGTCGGGCCTGGTTAGTACTTGGATGGGAGACCGCCTGGGAATACCAGGTGCTGTAAGCTTTTTCCTTTGCCACGCTAAATGAGCAACCGCCATTTATGAATGGCCATGATACAATATTACTAGATCGTGTGCAGCACTAACTTTGGTACTGCTGACAAATGCCACTTCTAACCTTTAGCAGGCCAGCCCAACTAGAATAAACACCACAGCAGGGCATTGTAATTCTCCCTCCCTTGTGTGTGCGGCGCGGGGCCGCTGTCAGCTATAAAAGACCGACAGGCCCCAATTCTGTTGCTTACGGCCATACCACCCTGAACACGCCCGATCTCGTCCGATCTCGGAAGCTAAGCAGGGTCGGGCCTGGTTAGTACTTGGATGGGAGACCGCCTGGGAATACCAGGTGCTGTAAGCTTTTTCCTTTGCCACGCTAAATGAGCAACCGCCATTTATGAATGGCCATGATACAATATTACTAGATCGTGTGCAGCACTAACTTTGGTACTGCTGACAAATGCCACTTCTAACCTTTAGCAGGCCAGCCCAACTAGAATAAACACCACAGCAGGGCATTGTAATTCTCCCTCCCTTGTGTGTGCGGCGCGGGGCCGCTGTCAGCTATAAAAGACCGACCGGCCCCAATTCTGTTGCTTACGGCCATACCACCCTGAACACGCCCGATCTCGTCCGATCTCGGAAGCTAAAAAGGGTCGGGCCTGGTTAGTACTTGGATGGGAGACCGCCTGGGAATACCAGGTGCTGTAAGCTTTTTCCTTTGCCACACTAAATGAGCAACCGCCATTTATGAATGGCCATGATACAATATTACTAGATCGTGTGCAGCACTTTTTTATTTTTATTTTATTTATTTATTTGACAGGGACAAAGCTCATTAATCAACATGTCAGTTTTCACCTCAATGTAAATGGGCCAGAGTTAGCCAAAGCTAAATTTCATCTGTAGTCCTTGGGCAGGCTCTTAAAAAGTGAATGATAAAAGAAAGACAGAGTGTATAGTGTGCCAGCACACAACACCATGCGTTGATGCCATGTGTGCATATGTGCAAGCACCCAACACTATATCCATACAAAAACACAATACAATACAGTACAATACAGGAACAGATCAACATGGTACTAACTTGGGTACTGCTGACAAATGCCACTTCTAACCTTTAGCAGGCCAGCCCAACTAGAATAAACACCACAGCAGGGCATTGTAATTCTCCCTCCCTTGTGTGTGCGGCGCGGGGCCGCTGTCAGCTATAAAAGACCGACAGGCCCCAATTCTGTTGCTTACGGCCATACCACCCTGAACACGCCCGATCTCGTCCGATCTCGGAAGCTAAGCAGGGTCGGGCCTGGTTAGTACTTGGATGGGAGACCGCCTGGGAATACCAGGTGCTGTAAGCTTTTTCCTTTGCCACGCTAAATGAGCAACCGCCATTTATGAATGGCCATGATACAATATTACTAGATCGTGTGCAGCACTAACTTTGGTACGGCTGACAAATGCCACTTCTAACCTTTAGCAGGCCAGCCCAACTAGAATAAACACCACAGCAGGGCATTGTAATTCTCCCTCCCTTGTGTGTGCGGCGCGGGGCCGCTGTCAGCTATAAAAGACCGACCGGCCCCAATTCTGTTGCTTACGGCCATACCACCCTGAACACGCCCGATCTCGTCCGATCTCGGAAGCTAAGCAGGGTCGGGCCTGGTTAGTACTTGGATGGGAGACCGCCTGGGAATACCAGGTGCTGTAAGCTTTTTCCTTTGCCACACTAAATGAGCAACCGCCATTTATGAATGGCCATGATACAATATTACTAGATCGTGTGCAGCACTTTTTTATTTTTATTTTATTTATTTATTTGACAGGGACAAAGCTCATTAATCAACATGTCAGTTTTCACCTCAATGTAAATGGGCCAGAGTTAGCCAAAGCTAAATTTCATCTGTAGTCCTTGGGCAGGCTCTTAAAAAGTGAATGATAAAAGAAAGACAGTGTATAGTGTGCCAGCACACAACACCATGCGTTGATGCCATGTGTGCATATGTGCAAGCACCCAACACTATATCCATACAAAAACACAATACAATACAGTACAATACAGGAACAGATCAACATGGTACTAACTTGGGTACTGCTGACAAATGCCACTTCTAACCTTTAGCAGGCCAGCCCAACTAGAATAAACACCACAGCAGGGCATTGTAATTCTCCCTCCCTTGTGTGTGCAGCGCGGGGCCGCTGTCAGCTATAAAAGACCGACAGGCCCCAATTCTGTTGCTTACGGCCATACCACCCTGAACACGCCCGATCTCGTCCGATCTCGGAAGCTAAGCAGGGTCGGGCCTGGTTAGTACTTGGATGGGAGACCGCCTGGGAATACCAGGTGCTGTAAGCTTTTTCCTTTGCCACGCTAAATGAGCAACCGCCATTTATGAATGGCCATGATACAATATTACTAGATCGTGTGCAGCACTAACTTTGGTACTGCTGACAAATGCCACTTATAACCTTTAGCAGGCCAGCCCAACTAGAATAAACACCACAGCAGGGCATTGTAATTCTCCCTCCCTTGTGTGTGCGGCGCGGGGCCGCTGTCAGCTATAAAAGACCGACCGGCCCCAATTCTGTTGCTTACGGCCATACCACCCTGAACACGCCCGATCTCGTCCGATCTCGGAAGCTAAGCAGGGTCGGGCCTGGTTAGTACTTGGATGGGAGACCGCCTGGGAATACCAGGTGCTGTAAGCTTTTTCCTTTGCCACACTAAATGAGCAACCGCCATTTATGAATGGCCATGATACAATATTACTAGATCGTGTGCAGCACTTTTTTATTTTTATTTTATTTATTTATTTGACAGGGACAAAGCTCATTAATCAACATGTCAGTTTTCACCTCAATGTAAATGGGCCAGAGTTAGCCAAAGCTAAATTTCATCTGTAGTCCTTGGGCAGGCTCTTAAAAAGTGAATGATAAAAGAAAGACAGAGTGTATAGTGTGCCAGCACACAACACCATGCGTTGATGCCATGTGTGCATATGTGCAAGCACCCAACACTATATCCATACAAAAACACAATACAATACAGTACAATACAGGAACAGATCAACATGGTACTAACTTGGGTACTGCTGACAAATGCCACTTCTAACCTTTAGCAGGCCAGCCCAACTAGAATAAACACCACAGCAGGGCATTGTAATTCTCCCTCCCTTGTGTGTGCGGCGCGGGGCCGCTGTCAGCTATAAAAGACCGACAGGCCCCAATTCTGTTGCTTACGGCCATACCACCCTGAACACGCCCGATCTCGTCCGATCTCGGAAGCTAAGCAGGGTCGGGCCTGGTTAGTACTTGGATGGGAGACCGCCTGGGAATACCAGGTGCTGTAAGCTTTTTCCTTTGCCACGCTAAATGAGCAACCGCCATTTATGAATGGCCATGATACAATATTACTAGATCGTGTGCAGCACTAACTTTGGTACTGCTGACAAATGCCACTTCTAACCTTTAGCAGGCCAGCCCAACTAGAATAAACACCACAGCAGGGCATTGTAATTCTCCCTCCCTTGTGTGTGCGGCGCGGGGCCGCTGTCAGCTATAAAAGACCGACAGGCCCCAATTCTGTTGCTTACGGCCATACCACCCTGAACACGCCCGATCTCGTCCGATCTCGGAAGCTAAGCAGGGTCGGGCCTGGTTAGTACTTGGATGGGAGACCGCCTGGGAATACCAGGTGCTGTAAGCTTTTTCCTTTGCCACGCTAAATGAGCAACCGCCATTTATGAATGGCCATGATACAATTTTAGTAGATTGTGTGCAGCACTAACTTTGGTACTGCTGACAAATACCACTTCTAACCTTTAGCAGGCCAGCCCAACTAGAATAAACACCACAGAAGGGCATTGTAATTCTCCCCTTGTGTGTGCGGCGCGGGGCCGCTGTCGGCTATAAAAGACCAACCGGCCCCAATTCTGTTGCTTACGGCCATACCACCCTGAACACGCCCGATCTCGTCCGATCTCGGAAGCTAAGCAGGGTCGGGCCTGGTTAGTACTTGGATGGGAGACCGCCTGGGAATACCAGGTGCTGTAAGCTTTTTCCTTTGCCACGCTAAATGAGCAACCGCCATTTATGAATGGCCATGATACAATATTACTAGATCGTGTGCAGCACTAACTTTGGTACGGCTGACAAATGCCACTTCTAACCTTTAGCAGGCCAGCCCAACTAGAATAAACACCACAGCAGGGCATTGTAATTCTCCCTCCCTTGTGTGTGCGGCGCGGGGCCGCTGTCAGCTATAAAAGACCGACCGGCCCCAATTCTGTTGCTTACGGCCATACCACCCTGAACACGCCCGATCTCGTCCGATCTCGGAAGCTAAGCAGGGTCGGGCCTGGTTAGTACTTGGATGGGAGACCGCCTGGGAATACCAGGTGCTGTAAGCTTTTTCCTTTGCCACGCTAAATGAGCAACCGCCATTTATGAATGGCCATGATACAATATTACTAGATCGTGTGCAGCACTAACTTTGGTACTGCTGACAAATGCCACTTCTAACCTTTAGCAGGCCAGCCCAACTAGAATAAACACCACAGCAGGGCATTGTAATTCTCCCTCCCTTGTGTGTGCGGCGCGGGGCCGCTGTCAGCTATAAAAGACCGACAGGCCCCAATTCTGTTGCTTACGGCCATACCACCCTGAACACGCCCGATCTCGTCCGATCTCGGAAGCTAAGCAGGGTCGGGCCTGGTTAGTACTTGGATGGGAGACCGCCTGGGAATACCAGGTGCTGTAAGCTTTTTCCTTTGCCACGCTAAATGAGCAACCGCCATTTATGAATGGCCATGATACAATATTACTAGATCGTGTGCAGCACTAACTTTGGTACTGCTGACAAATGCCACTTCTAACCTTTAGCAGGCCAGCCCAACTAGAATAAACACCACAGCAGGGCATTGTAATTCTCCCTCCCTTGTGTGTGCGGCGCGGGGCCGCTGTCAGCTATAAAAGACCGACCGGCCCCAATTCTGTTGCTTACGGCCATACCACCCTGAACACGCCCGATCTCGTCCGATCTCGGAAGCTAAAAAGGGTCGGGCCTGGTTAGTACTTGGATGGGAGACCGCCTGGGAATACCAGGTGCTGTAAGCTTTTTCCTTTGCCACACTAAATGAGCAACCGCCATTTATGAATGGCCATGATACAATATTACTAGATCGTGTGCAGCACTTTTTTATTTTTATTTTATTTATTTATTTGACAGGGACAAAGCTCATTAATCAACATGTCAGTTTTCACCTCAATGTAAATGGGCCAGAGTTAGCCAAAGCTAAATTTCATCTGTAGTCCTTGGGCAGGCTCTTAAAAAGTGAATGATAAAAGAAAGACAGAGTGTATAGTGTGCCAGCACACAACACCATGCGTTGATGCCATGTGTGCATATGTGCAAGCACCCAACACTATATCCATACAAAAACACAATACAATACAGTACAATACAGGAACAGATCAACATGGTACTAACTTGGGTACTGCTGACAAATGCCACTTCTAACCTTTAGCAGGCCAGCCCAACTAGAATAAACACCACAGCAGGGCATTGTAATTCTCCCTCCCTTGTGTGTGCGGCGCGGGGCCGCTGTCAGCTATAAAAGACCGACAGGCCCCAATTCTGTTGCTTACGGCCATACCACCCTGAACACGCCCGATCTCCTCCGATCTCGGAAGCTAAGCAGGGTCGGGCCTGGTTAGTACTTGGATGGGAGACCGCCTGGGAATACCAGGTGCTGTAAGCTTTTTCCTTTGCCACGCTAAATGAGCAACCGCCATTTATGAATGGCCATGATACAATATTACTAGATCGTGTGCAGCACTAACTTTGGTACGGCTGACAAATGCCACTTCTAACCTTTAGCAGGCCAGCCCAACTAGAATAAACACCACAGCAGGGCATTGTAATTCTCCCTCCCTTGTGTGTGCGGCGCGGGGCCGCTGTCAGCTATAAAAGACCGACCGGCCCCAATTCTGTTGCTTACGGCCATACCACCCTGAACACGCCCGATCTCGTCCGATCTCGGAAGCTAAGCAGGGTCGGGCCTGGTTAGTACTTGGATGGGAGACCGCCTGGGAATACCAGGTGCTGTAAGCTTTTTCCTTTGCCACACTAAATGAGCAACCGCCATTTATGAATGGCCATGATACAATATTACTAGATCGTGTGCAGCACTTTTTTATTTTTATTTTATTTATTTATTTGACAGGGACAAAGCTCATTAATCAACATGTCAGTTTTCACCTCAATGTAAATGGGCCAGAGTTAGCCAAAGCTAAATTTCATCTGTAGTCCTTGGGCAGGCTCTTAAAAAGTGAATGATAAAAGAAAGACAGTGTATAGTGTGCCAGCACACAACACCATGCGTTGATGCCATGTGTGCATATGTGCAAGCACCCAACACTATATCCATACAAAAACACAATACAATACAGTACAATACAGGAACAGATCAACATGGTACTAACTTGGGTACTGCTGACAAATGCCACTTCTAACCTTTAGCAGGCCAGCCCAACTAGAATAAACACCACAGCAGGGCATTGTAATTCTCCCTCCCTTGTGTGTGCAGCGCGGGGCCGCTGTCAGCTATAAAAGACCGACAGGCCCCAATTCTGTTGCTTACGGCCATACCACCCTGAACACGCCCGATCTCGTCCGATCTCGGAAGCTAAGCAGGGTCGGGCCTGGTTAGTACTTGGATGGGAGACCGCCTGGGAATACCAGGTGCTGTAAGCTTTTTCCTTTGCCACGCTAAATGAGCAACCGCCATTTATGAATGGCCATGATACAATATTACTAGATCGTGTGCAGCACTAACTTTGGTACTGCTGACAAATGCCACTTATAACCTTTAGCAGGCCAGCCCAACTAGAATAAACACCACAGCAGGGCATTGTAATTCTCCCTCCCTTGTGTGTGCGGCGCGGGGCCGCTGTCAGCTATAAAAGACCGACCGGCCCCAATTCTGTTGCTTACGGCCATACCACCCTGAACACGCCCGATCTCGTCCGATCTCGGAAGCTAAGCAGGGTCGGGCCTGGTTAGTACTTGGATGGGAGACCGCCTGGGAATACCAGGTGCTGTAAGCTTTTTCCTTTGCCACACTAAATGAGCAACCGCCATTTATGAATGGCCATGATACAATATTACTAGATCGTGTGCAGCACTTTTTTATTTTTATTTTATTTATTTATTTGACAGGGACAAAGCTCATTAATCAACATGTCAGTTTTCACCTCAATGTAAATGGGCCAGAGTTAGCCAAAGCTAAATTTCATCTGTAGTCCTTGGGCAGGCTCTTAAAAAGTGAATGATAAAAGAAAGACAGAGTGTATAGTGTGCCAGCACACAACACCATGCGTTGATGCCATGTGTGCATATGTGCAAGCACCCAACACTATATCCATACAAAAACACAATACAATACAGTACAATACAGGAACAGATCAACATGGTACTAACTTGGGTACTGCTGACAAATGCCACTTCTAACCTTTAGCAGGCCAGCCCAACTAGAATAAACACCACAGCAGGGCATTGTAATTCTCCCTCCCTTGTGTGTGCGGCGCGGGGCCGCTGTCAGCTATAAAAGACCGACAGGCCCCAATTCTGTTGCTTACGGCCATACCACCCTGAACACGCCCGATCTCGTCCGATCTCGGAAGCTAAGCAGGGTCGGGCCTGGTTAGTACTTGGATGGGAGACCGCCTGGGAATACCAGGTGCTGTAAGCTTTTTCCTTTGCCACGCTAAATGAGCAACCGCCATTTATGAATGGCCATGATACAATATTACTAGATCGTGTGCAGCACTAACTTTGGTACTGCTGACAAATGCCACTTCTAACCTTTAGCAGGCCAGCCCAACTAGAATAAACACCACAGCAGGGCATTGTAATTCTCCCTCCCTTGTGTGTGCGGCGCGGGGCCGCTGTCAGCTATAAAAGACCGACAGGCCCCAATTCTGTTGCTTACGGCCATACCACCCTGAACACGCCCGATCTCGTCCGATCTCGGAAGCTAAGCAGGGTCGGGCCTGGTTAGTACTTGGATGGGAGACCGCCTGGGAATACCAGGTGCTGTAAGCTTTTTCCTTTGCCACGCTAAATGAGCAACCGCCATTTATGAATGGCCATGATACAATTTTAGTAGATTGTGTGCAGCACTAACTTTGGTACTGCTGACAAATACCACTTCTAACCTTTAGCAGGCCAGCCCAACTAGAATAAACACCACAGAAGGGCATTGTAATTCTCCCCTTGTGTGTGCGGCGCGGGGCCGCTGTCGGCTATAAAAGACCAACCGGCCCCAATTCTGTTGCTTACGGCCATACCACCCTGAACACGCCCGATCTCGTCCGATCTCGGAAGCTAAGCAGGGTCGGGCCTGGTTAGTACTTGGATGGGAGACCGCCTGGGAATACCAGGTGCTGTAAGCTTTTTCCTTTGCCACGCTAAATGAGCAACCGCCATTTATGAATGGCCATGATACAATATTACTAGATCGTGTGCAGCACTAACTTTGGTACGGCTGACAAATGCCACTTCTAACCTTTAGCAGGCCAGCCCAACTAGAATAAACACCACAGCAGGGCATTGTAATTCTCCCTCCCTTGTGTGTGCGGCGCGGGGCCGCTGTCAGCTATAAAAGACCGACCGGCCCCAATTCTGTTGCTTACGGCCATACCACCCTGAACACGCCCGATCTCGTCCGATCTCGGAAGCTAAGCAGGGTCGGGCCTGGTTAGTACTTGGATGGGAGACCGCCTGGGAATACCAGGTGCTGTAAGCTTTTTCCTTTGCCACACTAAATGAGCAACCGCCATTTATGAATGGCCATGATACAATATTACTAGATCGTGTGCAGCACTTTTTTATTTTTATTTTATTTATTTATTTGACAGGGACAAAGCTCATTAATCAACATGTCAGTTTTCACCTCAATGTAAATGGGCCAGAGTTAGCCAAAGCTAAATTTCATCTGTAGTCCTTGGGCAGGCTCTTAAAAAGTGAATGATAAAAGAAAGACAGTGTATAGTGTGCCAGCACACAACACCATGCGTTGATGCCATGTGTGCATATGTGCAAGCACCCAACACTATATCCATACAAAAACACAATACAATACAGTACAATACAGGAACAGATCAACATGGTACTAACTTGGGTACTGCTGACAAATGCCACTTCTAACCTTTAGCAGGCCAGCCCAACTAGAATAAACACCACAGCAGGGCATTGTAATTCTCCCTCCCTTGTGTGTGCAGCGCGGGGCCGCTGTCAGCTATAAAAGACCGACAGGCCCCAATTCTGTTGCTTACGGCCATACCACCCTGAACACGCCCGATCTCGTCCGATCTCGGAAGCTAAGCAGGGTCGGGCCTGGTTAGTACTTGGATGGGAGACCGCCTGGGAATACCAGGTGCTGTAAGCTTTTTCCTTTGCCACGCTAAATGAGCAACCGCCATTTATGAATGGCCATGATACAATATTACTAGATCGTGTGCAGCACTAACTTTGGTACGGCTGACAAATGCCACTTCTAACCTTTAGCAGGCCAGCCCAACTAGAATAAACACCACAGCAGGGCATTGTAATTCTCCCTCCCTTGTGTGTGCGGCGCGGGGCCGCTGTCAGCTATAAAAGACCGACCGGCCCCAATTCTGTTGCTTACGGCCATACCACCCTGAACACGCCCGATCTCGTCCGATCTCGGAAGCTAAGCAGGGTCGGGCCTGGTTAGTACTTGGATGGGAGACCGCCTGGGAATACCAGGTGCTGTAAGCTTTTTCCTTTGCCACACTAAATGAGCAACCGCCATTTATGAATGGCCATGATACAATATTACTAGATCGTGTGCAGCACTTTTTTATTTTTATTTTATTTATTTATTTGACAGGGACAAAGCTCATTAATCAACATGTCAGTTTTCACCTCAATGTAAATGGGCCAGAGTTAGCCAAAGCTAAATTTCATCTGTAGTCCTTGGGCAGGCTCTTAAAAAGTGAATGATAAAAGAAAGACAGAGTGTATAGTGTGCCAGCACACAACACCATGCGTTGATGCCATGTGTGCATATGTGCAAGCACCCAACACTATATCCATACAAAAACACAATACAATACAGTACAATACAGGAACAGATCAACATGGTACTAACTTGGGTACTGCTGACAAATGCCACTTCTAACCTTTAGCAGGCCAGCCCAACTAGAATAAACACCACAGCAGGGCACTGTAATTCTCCCTTCCTTGTGTGTGCGCGGCGCGGGGCCGCTGTCGGCTATAAAAGACCAACCGGCCCCAATTCTGTTGCTTACGGCCATACCACCCTGAACACGCCCGATCTCGTCCGATCTCGGAAGCTAAGCAGGGTCGGGCCTGGTTAGTACTTGGATGGGAGACCGCCTGGGAATACCAGGTGCTGTAAGCTTTTTCCTTTGCCACGCTAAATGAGCAACCGCCATTTATGAATGGCCATGATACAATATTACTAGATCGTGTGCAGCACTAACTTTGGTACTGCTGACAAATGCCACTTATAACCTTTAGCAGGCCAGCCCAACTAGAATAAACACCACAGCAGGGCATTGTAATTCTCCCTCCCTTGTGTGTGCGGCGCGGGGCCGCTGTCAGCTATAAAAGACCGACCGGCCCCAATTCTGTTGCTTACGGCCATACCACCCTGAACACGCCCGATCTCGTCCGATCTCGGAAGCTAAGCAGGGTCGGGCCTGGTTAGTACTTGGATGGGAGACCGCCTGGGAATACCAGGTGCTGTAAGCTTTTTCCTTTGCCACACTAAATGAGCAACCGCCATTTATGAATGGCCATGATACAATATTACTAGATCGTGTGCAGCACTTTTTTATTTTTATTTTATTTATTTATTTGACAGGGACAAAGCTCATTAATCAACATGTCAGTTTTCACCTCAATGTAAATGGGCCAGAGTTAGCCAAAGCTAAATTTCATCTGTAGTCCTTGGGCAGGCTCTTAAAAAGTGAATGATAAAAGAAAGACAGAGTGTATAGTGTGCCAGCACACAACACCATGCGTTGATGCCATGTGTGCATATGTGCAAGCACCCAACACTATATCCATACAAAAACACAATACAATACAGTACAATACAGGAACAGATCAACATGGTACTAACTTGGGTACTGCTGACAAATGCCACTTCTAACCTTTAGCAGGCCAGCCCAACTAGAATAAACACCACAGCAGGGCATTGTAATTCTCCCTCCCTTGTGTGTGCGGCGCGGGGCCGCTGTCAGCTATAAAAGACCGACAGGCCCCAATTCTGTTGCTTACGGCCATACCACCCTGAACACGCCCGATCTCGTCCGATCTCGGAAGCTAAGCAGGGTCGGGCCTGGTTAGTACTTGGATGGGAGACCGCCTGGGAATACCAGGTGCTGTAAGCTTTTTCCTTTGCCACGCTAAATGAGCAACCGCCATTTATGAATGGCCATGATACAATATTACTAGATCGTGTGCAGCACTAACTTTGGTACTGCTGACAAATGCCACTTCTAACCTTTAGCAGGCCAGCCCAACTAGAATAAACACCACAGCAGGGCATTGTAATTCTCCCTCCCTTGTGTGTGCGGCGCGGGGCCGCTGTCAGCTATAAAAGACCGACAGGCCCCAATTCTGTTGCTTACGGCCATACCACCCTGAACACGCCCGATCTCGTCCGATCTCGGAAGCTAAGCAGGGTCGGGCCTGGTTAGTACTTGGATGGGAGACCGCCTGGGAATACCAGGTGCTGTAAGCTTTTTCCTTTGCCACGCTAAATGAGCAACCGCCATTTATGAATGGCCATGATACAATTTTAGTAGATTGTGTGCAGCACTAACTTTGGTACTGCTGACAAATACCACTTCTAACCTTTAGCAGGCCAGCCCAACTAGAATAAACACCACAGAAGGGCATTGTAATTCTCCCCTTGTGTGTGCGGCGCGGGGCCGCTGTCGGCTATAAAAGACCAACCGGCCCCAATTCTGTTGCTTACGGCCATACCACCCTGAACACGCCCGATCTCGTCCGATCTCGGAAGCTAAGCAGGGTCGGGCCTGGTTAGTACTTGGATGGGAGACCGCCTGGGAATACCAGGTGCTGTAAGCTTTTTCCTTTGCCACACTAAATGAGCAACCGCCATTTATGAATGGCCATGATACAATATTACTAGATCGTGTGCAGCACTTATTTATTTTTATTTTATTTATTTATTTGACAGGGACAAAGCTCATTAATCAACATGTCAGTTTTCACCTCAATGTAAATGGGCCAGAGTTAGCCAAAGCTAAATTTCATCTGTAGTCCTTGGGCAGGCTCTTAAAAAGTGAATGATAAAAGAAAGACAGAGTGTATAGTGTGCCAGCACACAACACCATGCGTTGATGCCATATGTGCAAGCACCCAACACTATATCAATACAAAAACACA
Organism: Electrona antarctica; assembly: GCF_951216825.1. Classification (NCBI taxonomy): domain Eukaryota; kingdom Metazoa; phylum Chordata; class Actinopteri; order Myctophiformes; family Myctophidae; genus Electrona; species Electrona antarctica. The sequence goes on along the minus strand of NC_136801.1, from coordinate 3,380,457 downwards.
ATACAATACAGTACAATACAGGAACAGATCAACATGGTACTAACTTGGGTACTGCTGACAAATGCCACTTCTAACCTTTAGCAGGCCAGCCCAACTAGAATAAACACCACAGCAGGGCATTGTAATTCTCCCTCCCTTGTGTGTGCGGCGTGGGGCCGCTGTCGGCTATAAAAGACCGACCGTCCCCAATTCTGTTGCTTACGGCCATACCACCCTGAACACGCCCGATCTCGTCTGATCTCGGAAGCTAAGCAGGGTCGGGCCTGGTTAGTACTTGGATGGGAGACCGCCTGGGAATACCAGGTGCTGTAAGCTTTTTCCTTTGCCACGCTAAATGAGCAACCGCCATTTATGAATGGCCATGATACAATATTACTAGATCGTGTGCAGCACTAACTTTGGTACTGCTGACAAATGCCACTTCTAACCTTTAGCAGGCCAGCCCAACTAGAATAAACACCACAGCAGGGCATTGTAATTCTCCCTCCCTTGTGTGTGCGGCGCGGGGCCGCTGTCAGCTATAAAAGACCGACAGGCCCCAATTCTGTTGCTTACGGCCATACCACCCTGAACACGCCCGATCTCGTCCGATCTCGGAAGCTAAGCAGGGTCGGGCCTGGTTAGTACTTGGATGGGAGACCGCCTGGGAATACCAGGTGCTGTAAGCTTTTTCCTTTGCCACGCTAAATGAGCAACCGCCATTTATGAATGGCCATGATACAATATTACTAGATCGTGTGCAGCACTAACTTTGGTACTGCTGACAAATGCCACTTCTAACCTTTAGCAGGCCAGCCCAACTAGAATAAACACCACAGCAGGGCATTGTAATTCTCCCTCCCTTGTGTGCGCGGCGCGGGGCCGCTGTCAGCTATAAAAGACCGACAGGCCCCAATTCTGTTGCTTACGGCCATACCACCCTGAACACGCCCGATCTCGTCCGATCTCGGAAGCTAAGCAGGGTCGGGCCTGGTTAGTACTTGGATGGGAGACCGCCTGGGAATACCAGGTGCTGTAAGCTTTTTCCTTTGCCACGCTAAATGAGCAACCGCCATTTATGAATGGCCATGATACAATTTTAGTAGATTGTGTGCAGCACTAACTTTGGTACTGCTGACAAATACCACTTCTAACCTTTAGCAGGCCAGCCCAACTAGAATAAACACCACAGAAGGGCATTGTAATTCTCCCCTTGTGTGCGGCGCGGGGCCGCTGTCGGCTATAAAAGACCAACCGGCCCCAATTCTGTTGCTTACGGCCATACCACCCTGAACACGCCCGATCTCGTCCGATCTCGGAAGCTAAGCAGGGTCGGGCCTGGTTAGTACTTGGATGGGAGACCGCCTGGGAATACCAGGTGCTGTAAGCTTTTTCCTTTGCCACACTAAATGAGCAACCGCCATTTATGAATGGCCATGATACAATATTACTAGATCGTGTGCAGCACTTATTTATTTTTATTTTATTTATTTATTTGACAGGGACAAAGCTCATTAATCAACATGTCAGTTTTCACCTCAATGTAAATGGGCCAGAGTTAGCCAAAGCTAAATTTCATCTGTAGTCCTTGGGCAGGCTCTTAAAAAGTGAATGATAAAAGAAAGACAGAGTGTATAGTGTGCCAGCACACAACACCATGCGTTGATGCCATATGTGCAAGCACCCAACACTATATCAATACAAAAACACAATACAATACAGTACAATACAGGAACAGATCAAAAGGTACTAACTTGGGTACTGCTGACAAATGCCACTTCTAACCTTTAGCAGGCCAGCCCAACTAGAATAAACACCACAGCAGGGCATTGTAATTCTCCCTCCCTTGTGTGTGCGGCGCGGGGCCGCTGTCAGCTATAAAAGACCGACCGGCCCCAATTCTGTTGCTTACGGCCATACCACCCTGAACACGCCCGATCTCGTCCGATCTCGGAAGCTAAGCAGGGTCGGGCCTGGTTAGTACTTGGATGGGAGACCGCCTGGGAATACCAGGTGCTGTAAGCTTTTTCCTTTGCAACACTAAATGAGCAACCGCCATTTATGAATGGCCATGATACAATATTACTAGATCGTGTGCAGCACTAACTTGGGTACTGCTGACAAATACCACTTCTAACCTTTAGCAGGCCAGCCCAACTAGAATAAACACCACAGCAGGGCATTGTAATTCTCCCTCCCTTGTGTGTGCGCGGCGCGGGGCCGCTGTCTGCTATAAAAGAGACTTTACTACTTTACTACACTTTGATGCCAATACTTGTACTTTTACTCAAGTATATTTTGAATTACGGACTTCTTGTACGTACTAGTTTGAGTACATTTTCCACCACTTTACAGTATTACATGCTGTGTCTACTGTGCTCTGTGTTGTTACCTAGATGTCCGTGGATCCATGTGGAGGTGTGCTGCCCTCTATGGGCGGCTGCAGTGTAGACATCCTCTTCAGGCCACATTCCTGTCAGCACTTTGACTCAGTGCTGGAGCTGTCAGTGGACAAAGGAGCTGGATGGTGAGGAGGACACTCAGGACACAGCACTGATATGAGGGTCATCATCGCCATGTTGGCTTGTGGAGGACATTTTTGTAAAATGTATTTTTTTTTGCCCTGGACGTGCAAATTGAGCGGACAATATTACCAGAAACACATAAAGAGCTAGTCCTAAATGACCATAACAGATCCGTAACTCTGAGAGTGTACAAAGAGAGTTAAACACTCGTAGAGTTACGGGCGTAAATAAAACCTTTGAGAACCACTAGTGGACTCCTAATGTGCCGTAGTGTCATAGTAATTCAGTTTCATATATATTCTGGAGAAAACCAGAAGAGATTTTAAATAAAAGTTAAAAGCTTGCCGTTTCAGCCAGATACATATCTCACCTTTGATTCGGCCACATAATTCGATTTAATTCTAACTCCTCCATTGAGATGTGTTGTCAGCCATGCATACACGACGCACACACACTCCCATGTCATACTACAATAGTCAACGTAATGTGATATAAAATCAGTATTAAATGGAATATACTTCGGCGTGAGGGAAGAACCGTTAACCTAATCTGTTTGTTCCGTGTAGTGCTTTGTCGGTGCAGGCAGATGTCCAACGTCCCCAGGTGTGCCTGCTGAGCTGCGAGCTGGTCTTCTCTGAGCTCTACGTGGGGGTTCCTGCCCAGGGAGTGGTGACCCTGTTCAACCAGACCATGCTCCCTGCACCCTTCACCTGGACGGTACGCTGCTCATGCTTTACACACTGCCTTCTCTGCCAGCTCAGTGGCCTTGATATGAGGTTAGAGCGGGGGCAGGCACACAGATAGGTGAACCAATAGGATCCACCGGCTAGCAGCTATTTTCTGGAAAACATTTGAATGCGCCCCTCTAGCCCAGAAACCACAGGCTAATAAAATGGGACCCTGCTTGGTATTCAGCATAAGGGTCGGATCGGGGTAAGTGCCTGCAACAAACTAGCGTCATGTCCAGGGGTTGCATCAGAACAAACACAATTGGCCCGTGTTCGGGGGAGGGACGCCGTGCAGGCAGGGTTCAAACAAAGTATTCCCTGTACATATAGATACTTGCTTATATAAGTCTTGTGTTTTTTCTGCACCAGCCTCATCTCCAGGGTAAGCAGGCCTCTCAGTGTACAGCTAGCTTCCAGCCATCCTCTGGTACCCTGGGGCCTAATGCCAACATGGACATCACTGTTACCTTCGCTGCTCACACACATGTAAGTCTGGTACTCTGGGGCCTAATGCCAGCATGGACAATACTCACCCCCTCACACACACACACAAGTCCCAATGGGTGCACAATGAACAGTATGCAATGTGCTGTAGCTACAGTGCTATACATATCATGTAGACCAGGGATGCCCACACTTTTTAGACTTGAGAGCTACTTTCAAAATTACCAGCTCAACCAGATCTACCCACCAAAAATATATATAACCCATTGCTGAAAGTAGTTACGTATTAGACAAATGCACTTTTTTTCTTTTTAGTACTACTGATGTTTGTGCAAAACGCTTTTGACAACTATTGCATTGTGGGTTTGAGCTGTCATTTTTTTATGTCAATCCAATGAAGTCACCTTAATTCAAGTGGCAAATGCCAAAAATAGTTTTTTCTTTATTTAAATTGTATATTTTAGGGGCATGTCATGTGGTCTACCTGCACAGCCGATGTGCAGGTATCTACTGGTAGATCACGATCTACCTTTTGGGCACCCCTGATCTGATGTAGACCCATGCTATGTAGACCCATGCTAACGTTTTTAGCTCGAGACCCAAATGAGACTCAAACTTTGATTAGATTATTTATGAAATACTTTTGAAAAATGTTGGAATTGTTTTTAATTGATGAAGTCTTTGCTTAAATCTTTTTAACCTTTTGAAATGTAAGAAACAGAAAAAATTAGATATTTACCCATACAAATTGGTCCGTGACCTGCTGTACACGGTGTACTGTGTACTGTGTACTGCACATTATAGGTTTGGTTCTATCACAGTATCTGGGATTGTTGGCGATACGTACAGTATGGGATGACTTTTGTTTTTACCACTACTATGTTGTTGTGGTTTTAGCCATGTTCCTCCTTTTTGCTCTTGAACTACAGTTGGAGCTGACCTCTGTGGCAGCTGTGTGTGTGGTGCAGGGCATGGACGCTCCCGTTGTCCTGGGCTTCTACTCCAAAGCCAAGAGGCTCAGTGTGTCCTACTCACTGTCCAGCGTCCGGTGAGTTTATGTCCTACTCGCTGTCCAGCGTCCGGTGAGTTTATGTCCTACTCGCTGTCCAGCGTCCGGTGAGTTTATGTCCTACTCGCTGTCCAGCGACCGGTGAGTTTATGTCCTACTCACTGTCCAGCGTCCGGTGAGTTTATGTCCTACTCACTGTCCAGCGTCCGGTGAGTTTATGTCCTACTCGCTGTCCAGCGTCCGGTGAGTTTATGTCCTACTCGCTGTCCAGCGTCCGGTGAGTTTATGTCCTACTCGCTGTCCAGCGTCCGGTGAGTTTATGTCCTACTCACTGTCCAGCGTCCGGTGAGTTTATGTCCTACTCACTGTCCAGCGTCCGGTGAGTTTATGTCCTACTCGCTGTCCAGCGTCCGGTGAGTTTATGTCCTACTCGCTGTCCAGCGTCCGGTGAGTTTATGTCCTACTCACTGTCCAGCGTCCGGTGAGTTTATGTCCTACTCACTGTCCAGCGTCTGGTGAGTTTATGTCCTACTCACTGTCCAGCGTCTGGTGAGTTTATGTCCTACTCACTGTCCAGCGTCCGGTGAGTTTATGTCCTACTCACTGTCCAGCGTCTGGTGAGTTTATGTCCTACTCACTGTCCAGCGTCCGGTGAGTTTATGTCCTACTCACTGTCCAGCGTCCGGTGAGTTTATGTCCTACTCACTGTCCAGCGTCTGGTGAGTTTATGTCCTACTCACTGTCCAGCGTCTGGTGAGTTTATGTCCTACTCGCTGTCCAGCGTCCGGTGAGTTTATGTCCTACTCGCTGTCCAGCGTCCGGTGAGTTTATGTCCTACTCACTGTCCAGCGTCTGGTGAGTTTATGTCTTACTCACTGTCCAGCGTCTGGTGAGTTTATGTCCTACTCACTGTCCAGCGTCCGGTGAGTTTATCTTCTGCACCTTGAGCAGTAACATTTGGTCCTGAGCCAAATACTGTATCCACTGTCCTCCGAGTGTAGTGCTAGTAACCTCAAACACAAGTGTTTTTGAATGGGCAGTCATATTTTGACAGCAGCAACTGCCTGTCATAATTTCACCCCCTCTCTATCTAAGTATTCATGGGTTTTCAACAGGTGGTCCGTGGACCACTGGTGGTCCCTGACCATGGATTTAGTAATGTAGGATTTGTTGATTTGTTTTAAATGTTCTTTCCACTAGTTGAGAAACCGTGAACTGAATGACCTGGTGACCTATGATGAGTGTATTCATGCAGTAATTTACTGACAAGTTGGAGTTCAAGAAATTCAACAGAAAAAGGGAGTTAGAATCTCAAGAAGGGGGAAGTGCACCGGATTGTCTGGTTGAGTCATTATTATTAGGACATTTTACCAGTAGTAGTCAACGGTTGAGAAACAGTGCGATGTATACACATGGAATGCATAGCAAGTGTTACCTTACAAAAGCGCTAATCTTAGCCCATATATCCCCACCCAACGCAATAGTGGTCCCCAGGTTGATTCTAAGTCAGGGTGGTGGTCCCCAGGTTGATTCTAAGTCAGGGTGGTGGTCCCCAGGTTGATTCTAAGTCAGGGTGGTGGTCCCCAGGTTGATTCTAAGTCAGGGTGGTGGTCCCTGGTTCACAATCAGTTGAAATCACACCTTAGAAAGGATGAGTGCTTAGGGTGTTTTATATTCATAATCAAAATCAACAAACTATTAACTAAAGTTTGAATAATTGTAGGGGAGTAAAAAGTACTGTACAATGTTTACCTCTGAGATTGAAAAATTGAAATACCCAAGTGAAGTAAAAGTAATTAAAGTACATCAAAATTGTACTTAAGTACAGTACTTGAGTAAATGTTCGTATAAGTTACTTTCCACCATCCATCCATCCATCCATCTTCAACCGCTTATCCGTAGTCGGGTCGCGGGGTCAACAGCTCCACCAGAGTGCTCCAGACTTCCGTCTCCAGAGCAACATTAGTGACTTCCTCCTGGGGGATCCCGAGACGTTCCAAGGCCAATTGGTCAATGTATTTCCACCAACTGCGCCTTGGTCTGCCCCGGGGTCTCCTCCCAGTGGGACTTGCGTCGAGGACCTCCCTAGGGAGACGCCCGAGAGGCATCCTAACCAGATGCCCCGGGGTCTCCTCCCAGTGGGACTTGCGTCGAGGACCTCCCTAGGGAGACGCCCGAGAGGCATCCTAACCAGATGCCCCGGGGTCTCCTCCCAGTGGGACTTGCGTCGAGGACCTCCCTAGGGAGACGCCCGAGAGGCATCCTAACCAGATGCCCGGGGGTCTCCTCCCAGTGGGACGTGTGTCGAGGACCTCCCTAGGGAGGCGCCCGAGAGGCATCCTAACCAGATTCCCCGGGGTCTCCTCCCAGTGGGACTTGCGTCGAGGACCTCCCTAGGGAGACGCCCGAGAGGCATCCTAACCAGATGCCCCGGGGTCTCCTCCCAGTGGGACTTGCGTCGAGGACCTCCCTAGGGAGACGCCCGAGAGGCATCCTAACCAGATGCCCCGGGGTCTCCTCCCAGTGGGACTTGCGTCGAGGACCTCCCTAGGGAGACGCCCGAGAGGCATCCTAACCAGATGCCCCGGGGTCTCCTCCCAGTGGGACTTGCGTCGAGGACCTCCCTAGGGAGACGCCCGAGAGGCATCCTAACCAGATGCCCCGGGGTCTCCTCCCAGTGGGACTTGCGTCGAGGACCTCCCTAGGGAGACGCCCGAGAGGCATCCTAACCAGATGCCCCGGGGTCTCCTCCCAGTGGGACTTGCGTCGAGGACCTCCCTAGGGAGACGCCCGAGAGGCATCCTAACCAGATTCCCCGGGGTCTCCTCCCAGTGGGACTTGCGTCGAGGACCTCCCTAGGGAGACGCCCGAGAGGCATCCTAACCAGATGCCCCGGGGTCTCCTCCCAGTGGGACTTGCGTCGAGGACCTCCCTAGGGAGACGCCCGAGAGGCATCCTAACCAGATGCCCCGGGGTCTCCTCCCAGTGGGACTTGCGTCGAGGACCTCCCTAGGGAGACGCCCGAGAGGCATCCTAACCAGATGCCCCGGGGTCTCCTCCCAGTGGGACTTGCGTCGAGGACCTCCCTAGGGAGACGCCCGAGAGGCATCCTAACCAGATGCCCCGGGGTCTCCTCCCAGTGGGACTTGCGTCGAGGACCTCCCTAGGGAGACGCCCGAGAGGCATCCTAACCAGATGCCCGAACCACCTAAACTGGCTCCTTTCCAGGCGAAAAAGCAGCACTTTCCACCACTGCAAGAAAAATAAACTTCATACCTATTGGCTGAGTTATTGCGGCTCGAGCGAGCACTGAGCTACCACTTGAACTGAATCATTCTCACCTTCATTGCTGTTCTTTCCCTTTCTAGCTCTGCCTCTGCCACAGAGGCTCAAGACTCCTCACCATCGGTGCTGGACTTTGGGGACGATGTCATCTTGAAGAAAGCCGTCACCAAGCAGATGATGATAACCAACCACACTGCAATCACTGCTCCTTTCACGATAGAGGCAGAATATTTCACCGGGCACGCTCCCTCGAACTCACAATCAAAGGAGCAGCACCAGAAAAGGTAGTCCTTCTTATACTTCTTTGAGCTGAAGTCTCGAAGACACTACTAGTGTTACTACACTACTACACTATTCATGTTGTTAATCTTTGGTGTGATGATTACTGAACTGCTATTTAAAGGTAACCTCGCCTCACCAGGCTTTCCACCACCTCGGAGGAAAGCCTGGTCTCTGTTTCAAAAGTCTGTATGATCCTGTCGGGAGCGGATGATATCGTTACGTCATGTTGTAGTATCGTTTTGTAGTCGACAGGCAGGAACAACGGGGCGGCAACTTCCCTTTCCCTCAAACCGATTTTTCTCAATAAAAGCTACAGGCTACGAGAGCTTTTATTGAGAAAAATCGGTTTGAGGGAAAAGGAAGTTGCCGCCCCGTTGTTCCTGCCTGTCGACTACAAAACAATACTACAACATGACGTAACGATATCATCCGCTCCCGACAGGATCATAAACCCTAAATGAAATGGTGCCCAGGCTAATTTAAAGGTAACTGACTGCACTTTAATGATCACACAGATACAGTAAGAATCCACTTCACTCGGTCCAAGCAAGGAAAATAGAAGAGAGAGCATACGAGGGTATATGGAATAGTTTTTTCAAATGTTTTCAAATGAATTCCTGTTGCAGCAAACTTTTATCGTTTCTGATGTTTTTTGGCTGTGATGATCCGTTTGGCAGACTTTGTGAGCAGCCTGCTGGCTCATGGGAAAGGTGCAGCGTTCTACGTCCAGCCACACAATGGGATGCTGGGACCGTTTGAGACCCAGACCGTAGACGTTACTGCCTACTCTGACATGTGGGGCGAATACAGGGATCATCTCATATGCATGGTACGTATGCTGATCTGTAGAGGAATGTAGCGACTTATGGAAAACATTTGACTGTACTATTGGCTAAAACAGTGGTTCTCAACCTTTTTTAGGCCACGACCCCCAAAAATACAATATGTGAACAGGGGACCCCCCACCCTAACCTGACTTCGCCAGATGGGGCAGCAGAGAGTACACTGGGTTCCCCCCTCCTAGTGTACTCTCTGCTGCCCCATCTGGCGGAGTCAGGTTACCCCCACCCTGATGAGCACTTGGAATTGTAGGAGCTGACGCACTACATTTTGTTTGAGTTGGTTCCACAGATAAAAAGTGTGAAAATATACCTTGTCTTTTTTGCCTCTTTCTTAGGTAATATTTGGCCATTGTTTGACCTTTTTTTAGGGGCGCTAGCTCCTCCTATATGTCCAGCTTTGAGGGTGCGTGTAAACACAATGTTTGTCCTAACACACAAACAGTGAATGCCATTGACAATGAATATGGCCAGTTTTGAGTGTTTGTGTAAACACAAACATTGAAGACAAAGGTGAGGACGCAAATTCTAATTGGCCGGAATGAGATGATGTGTGATGATAAGAGCGCCCCTCAGTTCACACAGGTGTGATTGTTGTTGATTCGATTGTTTGTTGATTTGTTTTGACGCAATGACAAAAGTAATTAAATTGTCACTTTGGAAATGTGCAGATACCCTGTATACTGTATATGTTGGTTTGTTTACTGTTGAGTGAGAACTACTGTATGTTGCACATTAAGCTAATGCTTTGGGGACCCCCCTCTGGGTTCCGACCCACAGGAGAACCACTGGCCTGGCTAAAAGCAGGCTATAAAGATTCACATATATGCACAGTAAAAATCGCTTAAACGTGTGTAAAACAAGGCCCACATGGAAGTGTCCATTTGGGAGTTGGATGAACACTGAAATTGTGTGAATCGTTCCATATATGAGTCCTTATTAGTGTTTTCCGGCCTCAGGTGGGAGACCTGGAGCCCAGGCTCATCTCGGTGCAGATGACCGTGAGGGGCTGTCCACTCTACTTCCAGATGACCGGTCCACAGCCGGACCACCAGAACCAGGGACCGACCGCACAGTGCGTTCCATAATGATCATATTAGAGCAGTGGTTTTCAACCCTTTTCATATCAAGTTCCATTATTTATTCAGCATTTGAGCCATTTGACCACCATTTGATATATGATATATATATATATGATATAGTACTTTATTGTCAGTTCACACTGAAATGTGTCTTGCGACCCAGCAGCCAAGTATGCAGAACACATATACACACATTTTACATAACACAAAGAACAAGACAATTTACATACATGAAGACATGAAGACAAGAGCAATATCCACCGCTTAGATTATCCTGTGGCTACTACGACTCCCGATTAAGCCTCAAGGTCGACTGGTGGACAAAGGACCTCTTCAGTCTGACCTTATTGTATGCTGGTACACCAGATCTCCTTCCTGAAGGTAGCAACCTATATTCTCCATACAAGACATTTGATCAGATTTAGCCTCTCAAACCAAAAACGTAGAACATTTTGTTAAGATTGTGTCCACATTTCCATGCTATATTGATGTCGGTAACATTATAGGAACGATGACAGGCAAACATTGATCAAAATAACTATTCTTCTACATTCTGTTCTGTCCACATCTTGTAAATTTGTTTGACAATTATTTAACTTGAGAGTGTAAAATGAAACAAAATGGACCCGTAAAAGAGTTAAAGATCTAATATACCACCTCTCCACCATTTAACTGGGACCCCCTGGAACCTGGAACCCCCTCAATTAAGGACCACTGGTGGTCCCCGGACCACTGGTTGATGAAAACCACTATTAGAGAAGAAACAGCTCCAAATATAGGAGCAATGTCGGGTGGCAATTTCTTAGATTTTGGCCTGTTTCATATTGTTTTTATTTCATTAGGTTCGGGACTCATGTATCGGGAGGAGACACAGTGTCTCGTTCTCTTATTCTCGTTTTCATATTGTTTTTATTTCATTAGGTTCGGGACTCATGTATCGGGAGGAGACACAGTGTCTCGTTCTCTTCGCATCAACAACCCCAGCCCGTACGGTGAGTACCACGGATACATAAATACACCCAGTGGTGGAAAGAAACTAGTTCATGTAGTCAAATATTTGTTTGTTAGTTAGTTTAGTTACTAGTTACTTTGTAATGGTTTTGATTATTATTACAAAACTTTGACTTTGGCTATTTCAAACAAGCTCGTAGCTAGTTCACATCACAGGTTTGCAGGTGTAAAGAAGTGGGTGAAAGTTGTTTTCAGGAAGAAAAGATGTAATGAAATATCCTCTCAGCTGATCAGATCTATCCAAATGATTGTGATACAGTATGTGTCAAAAGGTACAGGCTTCTCCCCTTCGATGTCTTCCAGATATCCGTGTGGACTGGGAGACTTACAACATAGATCCAAATGACAGGAAACTGTTGGATGTTGTCGTGGCGTACGGAGAAGCCTTTTCCCTCAAGGACGCAGATGGCAACGAAGTAGTCGGCGGGGTTTCGGCAACTTTAGATGACGATATCCCACCGATGTGCCGTATGTGGGACGGGAGCCACAGCGTTGCTGCCTCGGAGGGAACGACCTTGTCCCTCCAAACCGAGAGCGTGAGTTTACAGTTTGAAAGTCATCAAAATGTTTCCATTTTTGTTGAGCTCTTTTCTTTATTTTTCCACCCTCTTTCTGAGAGGGGGGGTGGGAGGGTTTGTTTGTCTTGTGTGTTTGTATTTGCCAAAAACTAGAATTAGTTTATCACCGTCTATCCTATTCTGTAAGCTGACAATATTTCAATAAGAAATATGTTCAGAAGGAAATTTGGCCATAGCAACTTGCCCAAATGTGCTGACATCACATTTGGGCAAGTTGCTATGGCCAAATTTAGCCCAATGAGCGTTTTTGTGCAAAACTAATGCTTGGAATGGATTCAGCATCATGAAAACCCCATAGTTTGACATGTCACATGCTACTTAAAGCATAAGGAAATTTAGAAAATATTGCCTTATAATAGGATGTCAATGGTGGCCATACTGTACAGGCCATTTAACACTTTCCCCTCAGACAATTCCAGGCAACTTTTTTTCTGTTATTCAGGATATATTGAAGATGCTAAATCAGCTGAGTTTGTTTTTTTTGCAATTCGATTGAGGTTGACAATGTATTTTCCATAGATTTCCTGTACTAAAATCAAAGAAAAAGGCCCCACACACTGTCTGGAACTTGCAAAAAGATGTTTGTCCTGATCCTGATGAAGGACTAACTTAATAAAGAGCATCCTTTTTGCAAGTCTTTGATTTGTTTATCAGAGATCCTCTTCTAAACATTTGCCTCCCCCTTATGAACATTTGCCGTCCCTGTCAGTCACCAACCTTTGAGGTGTGCATCGGCCTTTTAAAAAATTAAGATTGTGTTAACCATTTCCTGATGTTTCTTCGAAGATTTTGTTTGTATTTGTGCTGCCATGGGGATGTGGGGGGGGGGGGGGGGGGAAATATATGTTAATAATTGTTTTGAAATTACTATTGTTGTTGTAAAGAAAAATCAATAAACCTATGTTAAAAAAAAAAAAAGATTGTGTTAAAATATGAAAGGTACCGCAAGAAAAACAATACCCTGACAAAGCATACAGTACCTACAGTATATGTAACTCTGCATCCCTCTGTCTGTTCCACAGGACATGGAAGGGGAAGAATGTGTGGCCGAGGAGGAGGAGGAGGAGGAGGAAGATGAAAGGCTTCGTCTGTGGCATCAAAACAAAAAGCTAGTTTCTGTCTACGTCAGACCTCACAGGGGTAACATCTCAGACTACCCCTACTGCGTCACTCCACAGCAAATAGTACGTATGTTACAGGGGTAACATCTCAGACTACCCCTACTGCGTCACTCCACAGCAAATAGTACGTATGTTACAGGGGTAACATCTCAGACTACCCTCTACTCCATCACTCCACAGCAAATAGTACGTATGTTACAGGGGTAACATCTCAGACTACCCCTACTGCAACACTCCACAGCAAATAGTACGTATGTTACAGGGGTAACATCTCAGACTACCCCTACTGCATCACTCCACAGCAAATAGTACGTATGTTACAGGGGTAACATCTCAGACTACCCATACTGCATCACTCCACAGCAAATAGTACGTATGTTACAGGGGTAACATCTCAGACTACCCATACTGCATCACTCCACAGCAAATAGTACGTATGTTACAGGGGTAACATCTCAGACTACCCCGACTGCATCACTCCACAGCAAATAGTACGTATGTTACAGGGGTAACATCTCAGACTACCCCTTCTCCATCACTCCACAGCAAATAGTACGTATGTTACAGGGGTAACATCTCAGACTACCCATACTGCGTCACTCCACAGCAAATAGTACGTATGTTACAGGGGTAACATCTCAGACTACCCCTTCTGCATCACTCCACAGCAAATAGTACGTATGTTACAGGGGTAACATCTCAGACTACCCATACTGCATCACTCCACAGCAAATAGTACGTATGTTACAGGGGTAACATCTCAGACTACCCCTACTGCATCACTCCACAGCAAATAGTACGTATGTTACAGGGGTAACATCTCAGACTACCCCTACTGCAACACTCCACAGCAAATAGTACGTATGTTACAGGGGTAACATCTCAGACTACCCATACGGCATCACTCCACAGCAAATAGTACGTATGTTACAGGGGTAACATCTCAGACTACCCCTTCTGCATCACTCCACAGCAAATAGTACGTATGTTACAGGGGTAACATCTCAGACTACCCATACGGCATCACTCCACAGCAAATAGTACGTATGTTACAGGGGTAACATCTCAGACTACCCCTTCTGCAACACTCCACAGCAAATAGTACGTATGTTACAGGGGTAACATCTCAGACTACCTACTCCATCACTCCACAGCAAATAGTACGTATGTCACAAGGGGTAACATCTCAGACTACCCCTACTGCAACACTCCACAGCAAATAGTACGTATGTTACAGGGGTAACATCTCAGACTACCCCTACTGCAACACTCCACAGCAAATAGTACGTATGTTACAGGGGTAACATCTCAGACTACCCATACTGCACCACTCCACAGCAAATAGTACGTATGTTACAGGGGTAACATCTCAGACTACCCTTACGGCATCACTCCACAGCAAATAGTACGTATGTTACAGGGGTAACATCTCAGACTACCCATACTGCATCACTCCACAGCAAATAGTACGTATGTTACAGGGGTAACATCTCAGACTACCCATACTGCATCACTCCACAGCAAATAGTACGTATGTTACAGGGGTAACATCTCAGACTACCCCTACTACATCACTCCACAGCAAATAGTACGTATGTCACAGGGGTAACATCTCAGACTACCCCTATGGCATCACTCCACAGCAAATAGTATGTGTCACAACATTCTGCAGTGCGCTTCAACGTCTTATAGATTGATTGATTGATTTAATTGAATACTTTATTAGTCATTAGACATTAAGGCTAAAAGGATAAGACTAAAAACATCCCGCGGACTAGCATCCACTGTGGTCCTATAAATGGTCCTATAGATGGTCCTATAAATGGTCCTATAGATGCAACAATATCTGACTCTACGTCTTCCTACGATAACATACTGTACTGAACTCTCTGTAACTGCAGGTGATTCCAAAGAATGGCAGCAGCACTATCCATGTGTCCTTCACCCCCTTGACCCTATCAGGTCCGGTCTGTGAGTCCAGGTGTGTGGGCTTGGCTCTGGGCTTCATGAGCCTGGACTCCAAGGTAACGATGATTGTAAACCTAGAAAAGCAAAACACTATGCATGTGTGTGTAGTGCCCCAGACAAGACCCGGCTACAATAACTCAACTGCTCTATTTGCACGGTACGTTGTTTTTCCCAGTAGAAGACTGGGGTTTGAGCTCGGGTCTAAATTACTACATTATGGCGTAGTCGGCAGGACATGGAGGAGGTTCTCGCGTGAGGGCCATGAAAGACGTAGTGCCTCAGACGAGACTCGGCTACAACAACTCAGGCGACCACAACCAGGTTGCGACGACAACGACCTGGTCGAAACCTAGTCGCAACTGGTCGACATGGTCGAGACCAGAAAACAACTGGTTGCGACCATTTAACCACTAGCTGCGACGACTATAATGGGTCGGGACCAGGTCGAGGAAAATAACGACCAATAAGAAACTAGTCGAGACCAGGTCGTTGGTCGCTACCAAATCTCGCCCTTCCTGGGCTCAGCTCTGTTAGAACGGTACTATTAGAATGGTATAGGTTGTGCGTCATTTTGCTGAGTGGGAGACTACTGGGGCTTGGGATCACTACACATGCATAGTTTATCATATATTAGCCTCATACAAGGTGCTTAATTTTATGAAAGGGTTTTGTTAATGTGGTTGTGGTGTGTGTGTGTCATAGATGTCTGCCTGTATCCCAGGCAGAGTTCAGAGGGCTCAGGGTCTGGATTTGGAGCCTGTCAGAATGGATCTGCGAGCAACTGTTAAACCAGCACTGTAAGGGAAAATACCACTCTCAACTCACTGTTGCTTTTGACATTTTAATTGCGAAATAGTGCATCCAGTTTTAATATCAACGGAGGCACGGAAAATGGAGCTCAAGGGTGGCCTCAGTGAGTTACATGTTTTTTCTATCTCTCTCTCTCTCTCTCTCTCTCTCTCTCTCTCTCTCTCTCTCCGCAGGCTGTCGGTGCAGATGGAGGATGACGGGGGGGTGCTGGAGTTTCGTGCGTCAGCCAGTGATTTACTGAAGGGAGAGTCACCCAGCGAGGTGGGTGGGTCTGGGACTCTGGGTCGGGGGAGTCACCCAGCGAGGTGGGTGGGTCTGGGTCGGGAGAGTCACCCAGCGAGGTGGGTGGGTCTGGGTCGGGAGAGTCACCCAGCGAGGTGGGTGGGTCTGGGTCGGGAGAGTCACCCAGCGAGGTGGGTGGGTCTGGGTCGGGGGAGTCACCCAGCGAGGTGGGTGGGTCTGGGTCGGGGGAGTCCCCCAGCGAGGTGGGTGGGTCTGGGTCGGGGGAGTCCCCCAGCGAGGTGGGTGGGTCTGGGGTCGGGGAGCTCTGCTGCACTTCTTTCTTTTCAAAATCTTTTTATTTCCGTTTTCCCGTTTTTTAACAGTATGGGTGTCACAGGTTCATAGAAAAAATAAAAATAAAATATCAGATTTAGTATCAGTGACTGAGGTAAACAAACGTAGCCTACTGTATGAATCAAAGAGATCGTGGGCAGACATAATGAAAAGACTGTGCAAAACATGCCCCTTCAAGAAAAAAGAAAAACATTTCCTCCCCTTCAAGTCCCAATTTAGTATAGCCAATTCCCAATTCCCCAGCCTCTCTACAAGTACTCCATCTCTGCTAACCCCCACAATCAGTCATTGGGAGGGTGAAGAAAGCCTCGGGTCTCCTCCGATACCCGGGCCATCAAGCCAACATCTTCTTTACACCCGACAGTGAAAGGTCTCACTAGGGGGGCGTAACGCATGTGGAGGTACACGCTATCCCCCCCACCTCCTCCCTCCCCTGAACAGGCGCCCTGACCGCTTGTGGGGATCATCAATGCAGCGACAAAGATGAGCCCTCCCCATTCAGCTTCCCACCCACGAACACGGCCAATTGTGTTCGTTGGAGCGCCCGGCCAAGCCGTATGCACCATGAAGGCTAAGCTCCATGGTGGTGGGCAGGAACTTTAACCTGCACCACCCGGACGCCCCGATAGTGGTCCCAACCAAGTCCCAACAGAGCAGACAGCTTACAGCCACCCCCCCACAAATATAGTGCCTCTAGAAAATTTGGGACAAAATGAAATGGTATCAAGTAAATAGAAAGATGAATAAAAATAAAAAAAATTGTATATAAATATAAATATAGGTTAATGTAAATATCCAAGTGCATACAAACATCCGCTTGTGTAGTAATATCAACAATGGAAATAATCAGTGTCATCACCAACCATCACAGCTCTAATATTGAAAGTAATAAAATAAAAGTGGTTAGTATGAAATACAGTTCTTGTGGCGTTTCATCATCAATGACATATGTGACAATGTCATAGTTTCAAGTGTGGCATACCTCAACGGAGAAAAATAATACTGTCTGTGAATCAGTCCTGTCAGAGTAAGTGACCACTAGACCAAAGAGGGCGCTGTTGCCCCTAAAATCGTCAAGATGTCAGAAGCAGTTCACAGTTCAAGGTTCAGTGTTCAGTGTTTACTCCAACGGACCAAAGAGGAGGGGGGGCCACTCACTGAAAAACCACCCAATATAAGTGACGGTCGAACATTACTACTTGTAAACAAAACAAAATGCGCCATCAAGGCTCAACAATGACCAACACACATCGATAAGTGAAGTAGCATTTGAGCACTCCCTAACACAGTATTCTCCACAAACCCTTCATGAAATAAAATAAATAAAGAAAACAACACTCAGCGCGACAGCATAATGATCAAACAAACAAACATCATGGAATCAGAGACTTAGAAACGGGCAGATCAGTAGTAATAAGAACGGATAGGTCTAAGCGTTATGTTTTAACATTGAGTATCATCATTAAAGCGAAAAAATAAGTAAGAAAAGGGCTTCTACAAAAAGGAGATGGATGCATAGCATCTAGATTAGAATGTTAGCATATACTGGTTAGCAAAACGTTAGTCGCATGGACAGACATAGCCCACTACCGTCTCTTATCTCGTTCGGGTGGTGGAACAGGAACTGAAGGCTCCTTGTCCTTCTGAAACTTCTTCAGGAAGTCTGCGGCCTCTTTCGGAGATTTAAGATGTTTTTTCTCGTCTTTAGTAACGATAAAGAGCCGAGATGGGTAGAGAAGTGATGGCCTGAGGCCCTGTAGGTACAAGGTGGACATTACGTCCCGATACATTAATCGCTCCTCCACAATTTCTTGGGGCAGGTCATCGAATATTCTTAGAGGTAGGTTAGCTGCCCCCTTCTCTTCCGAGCTTCCCGAACGATCATCTCCTTTACCCTGTAGTGGTGGACGCGAGCTATTACCGCTCGAGGCTTGGATCCTGGGGCTGGCTTAGCGGTCAAGGCCCTGTGAACAATATCAAGCTCGGGTGGTGTAGGAAGCAATTCTTTGCCCAGGACTTCGACCAGCAGCTGAGAGAAAAATGAATTGGGCTGATCTCCTTCAATTGATTCAGCCAGCCCGATTAATCTTATGTTGTTTCGTCGGCCACGTGACTCGGTGTCAATCATTTTTGTCTTCATTTTAGCGTAGGATTCCTCCATAGCCGTACACCTAGCATCAAGCTCATCCACTCTGTCGCTGTATGTATTTGCGCCGTCTTCTAGCGAAGTCAAACGCTGTCCATGGTCAGAATGCGTGATGTGAATGTTGTCCAGCTTGGCTTCCAGGGATGAGATAGATGTCCTAAATTCAACGGTGAGGGTAGTTTTGAGTTCCTCGATCAGTTTGGCGATAGTGGCCATGTCCATGTCCACGGGAGCTGCCTGTGGTGTCGGTGCCGGTGGCGCCGAGTCGGTCTTCTTGTTTCCCCTTCTGGACATTTTTAGGTCGACTTTTTCGGATGAAACGAAGCAAGATAGCGTAGAGGATATAACCGATGCACTTTAGCGAAGTTTAATGCAACGGTGAGGTTTTTAAAAGGTATATTTGAAGTGCGTGGGAGCGTTAGCTTAGCAGCACACGTCTACTCAGTCGTGACCCGGAAACGGAACCCCGCTCTGCTGCACTTCATACGCATAACTTGTTGATGCTCATATATTTCACATGCGGCAATAAAAGGCCATAATGAAGTCCGTAAGCGTTCTGAGCGATTTGGCTGTTGATAGTGGTCAGCTCACTGGTTGTCTGGGCCAGGGTTATTATTAGAGTTAACTAAGTTTTAGTACATAAGTCTAGTATTTTGGGTGGATATAAAATCGGATATTCCAATACAATCTGTGCCTGCAGTTTTAAGCATTGTTGTCAAAAATGGTAAAAAAAAGAAAAGAAAATAGCCGGTCTACAACGTGTTGTGAGCTTGTAGATCTGCTGTTTCTGAGCTTTTTGAATCTTGACTCTTAAGGTGGTTGCACACCGGCCGCGTTTTTCGGAAAACCGAGAAACGCCGCTAAAACATTATTTACTAATCTAAATTAGCAAACCCTACTAAACTAACTAACTAATCTAAAAGTTGGCAGTTTGGCACGAATAAAGAAATTCAAACAAATGAAAAATGCAACAACATTGAACTGGGCTCCACACACAGATGTCGGTGGAGGAGTTTGACGTCACCCAGACCTTCCAGCTGAGAAACGCCTCAGAGATGCCCCTGCACTTCACGCTAGAGACCCAGCCTCCATTCTTGGTGTGCCCCAGAGTACCCCAGACCCAGCGTAGGACCAAGACCAGCCGTTCCAGCAACCCCACGACCAGCGAGGGCCAAACGCTGCTCCTCCAGCCCCAGCACAGCATGCAGGTCTGTTGAGATACAGTAGCAGCCATTGATGTCACAGATAGTTTTTGTGTGGTGATGGAGATAGGCTCTTGATGACAACAAAGTACAAACAAATAGTGCATTGAGACAATTTAGAAAACCCTCATGGAGCACGCTATCTCTGCGCGTCCTTTAATTGGTGAAGTTTAAGAACGGACAAAGGTATTAAGGTTTAACATGTATTTAATCAAATTGCATAAAGATAAAATATTACAGATTGAGTAATAGAATGAGTTAGAGAGATCTCTGGGCGTCCAAAATGCTCTTCCTCTCAGCAATACAAAATCACCGAGTGGCAGTACATGAAGTCTGGCGCACTCTCCTAACTTTCCCTCGCCCATTTATACGTTAACAATGCAAATGGTTATTTCGACTGAATCCTCTCTGTGCGTCCCCTTCTGGGAGACTTCTGCTTTTCCTTGGGGTGATATATTGGTCACATTAAGCCATTTTCAACCTAAAGAGGAAAGAAGACAATTATGGGAATTAATGGGTTAACAGTCAGTCATCGCTTGAACACTTGAGTTGCTGTGGATGTATATGTTCGTTTCTCAATACTTCCTGAGAGGTGCCTATCTCTGGCCTGGTGTGACAGCATGGGGCGTTTTGCCCTGTGAGAGGATACTATACATTGTCACAGTATGTACAACATGTCTGAGTATAGAGCGTCACAGTCCCGCCCCCTACCATGGACCAGGAAATGAATCCCAATGTATTTTTCCCATAGACATTTCGAAAAGTATTTATTTAAAGACGGTTACGCCGCGGACAAAGCCAACTCGAGTTGTGACAACTCATGACAACACAAACAATATTTTGGACCAAACAAATAATTACAAAGAAGAAAAACAACAAAAAAAGTGTTGTAACCTGCCGTTTTTTTCTTCTTTCTAATTATTTGTTTGATCCAAAATATTGTTTGTGTTGTAATGAGTTGTCACGACTCGAGTTGGCTTTGTCCGCGGCGTAACCGTCTTTAAATAAATACCTTAAGAAATGTCTATGAGGAAAATGCATTGGGTTTCATTTCCTGGTCCAGGGTAGGAGGCGGGACTGCGACGCTCTATAGGAGCTCTCTACAGAGCCTCCTCTCACCTCCTATAGAGGTGAGAGCTATAAGGGTGGCCTTGATTGAATGAACTGCTTCATGTGGTATTCTGTTGGGAAGACAACCTACAACTAATAATGTGGGTCAAGTGTTCAAGCATAGACACAAAATAACATAATATACTCATAATATTCAGCAAAACTATACTATGCCATAACTACTTGGCACTTTTTTTTTAAAGATTAATGGATATGATTAGACAACAATATAATTGAAGAGAATATAAGCAAAGGATATCTCAACGGAAAGTTATTCCAACAGTGGGTACAGCTGCTTACTAAGTACACTACACAAAATATAAGCCATTCGTCTAAGTCAGGAGTCTTCAACAGGGGGTCCGGGACCCCTGGGGGGGGGGGGGGGGGGGGGGGGGTCCTCAGAGTTACTACAGGGAGGCCACCAAATCTTTGTGATGGGTTTTGTTTTTCCTTTTTTTTTTTTACATTAACCACTTAAACCCTAGCACCCTATTCTAAGGAGAACTTTAGGTTTGTAAAATAGGTTTGTAGAGGGAAACCAAGAGCAGAGTGAAGGTCAAGTTTACTAAGTATTGACGCTTTAAAGGAGAATTCCATGCTAGAAGGCTTTCTTACCTTTATTTGTAGTTGTTACGTCCCCACCAAAGAGGTCCAGGTGTTATATTTCCCCTAATATAAGCCCTCAATGGGGGTTGGGTTTTGTCCAAATTCGCTCATTTCCATCGAAATAAGTAGTAAAGTGTGCCGCTTGGGATACTATTTACATTATGAAGAGAGGATATATACAAAACAAAATTGAGTGATGGAAATAAGCGAATCGGCACAACCCAACACATAGCCCAATTCAATGCAATGCAATGCAATTCAATGCAATTCATTGAGGGCTTATGGTAGGGGAAATAGCCAACACTGCGCTTTTGCACAAAATAACACCTTTGTGGGGACGTAACAACTACAAAGAAAGGTAAGAAAGCCTTCTAGCATGGAATTCTCCTTTAAGTGGTTAATTCATGAAAATACAACATGAATCCAACACAACACTCATGCTATCAAACAAGTCTATGAAAACAGTAAAAAAGTTAAATCTGCAAGTGCAACACAATAATACGTATATAGTGGGGGCCCCTGCTTCATCTGCTAGGGGGGTCCTTGGGTTGAAAAACGTCAGAAGAAGACCCCTGGTCCCACTGTTGTCCATGTTGTTCTAATCTAACTGAACACTGTTTGACGTCCATTTGTGTTGCGATTGACAGGTGAAGGTGGCCTTCCACTGCTCTCTGTCCCTCCTGGACCACGATGCAAAACCCAATGGCGAGGGAGTTACGCAAACAGCGATGCTGGAGCCCAGCGTCGGTGGGCCGAGGAAGCTGACGTTCCGACGGAATCTGCTGCTGCATTATAGCGAAAATAGTCTTCAGGTCAGTTTTTTCAGGTGTTTTATGTAAGGAGGGCTACAGGGGCAGGTTTGTGTGTGTGTAATACATGTGATATATGAGCTTGTAGATCTGCTTTTTGTTTTGTTTTTAATCTTGAAAATGTATTCGAGAGATGACTTCCGCACACCCGGTTCAATTTTATAGCAGGTGCATATAGGTCCTGGCAGAACAGCAAACGTTATGAGGAAGGAGGAGAGACCCGCACACCGCCACTTGCTGGTTCAAGAAGTTTATTTTGTTAAGAGTTGTAGCAACGTTTCGGCCTTCAGGCATCAATCATCATCATGCCTGAAGAAGGCCGAAACGTTGCTACGACTCTTAACAAAATAAACTTCTTGAACCAGCAAGTGGCGGTGTGCGGGTCTCTCATCCTTCCTTAAATCTTGAAAAAGTCATTCAAATTTAAATGTATATATTTAAAGCGAACATTTTAAACTTGCATCTTTGCTTCTGGGGGTCCCTGGAACAAAATATTTTGAGATGGGGGTGGGGGGGGTATGCATCCCAAACACAATTTTGGGTGGTCCTTGACGAAGTGGAATACGTTTTTCAGAAAACCGTTTTAGAAGACATTTATAGAATCAGGTTTTAATGGGCTAAAATAAATGTAATGTACTCCATCTCTTGTGTCTGTGCAGACGGTGCCTCTCTGTGCCCACCTGTATCTCTTGTGTCTGTGCAGACGGTGCCTCTCTGTGCCCACCTGTATCTCTTGTGTCTGTGCAGACGGTGCCTCTCTGTGCCCACCTGTATCTCTTGTGTCTGTGCAGACGGTGCCTCTCTGTGCCCACCTGTATCTCTTGTGTCTGTGCAGACGGTGCCTCTCTGTGCCCACCTGTATCTCTGTGTCTGTGCAGACGGTGCCTCTCTGTGCCCACCTGTATCTCTTGTGTCTGTGCAGACGGTGCCTCTCTGTGCCCACCTGTATCTCTTGTGTCTGTGCAGACGGTGCCTCTCTGTGCCCACCTGTATCTCTTGTGTCTGTGCAGACGGTGCCTCTCTGTGCCCACCTGTATCTCTTGTGTCTGTGCAGACGGTGCCTCTCTGTGCCCACCTGTATCTCTTGTGTCTGTGCAGACGGTGCCTCTCTGTGCCCACCTGTATCTCTGTGTCTGTGCAGACGGTGCCTCTCTGTGCCCACCTGTATCTCTGTGTCTGTGCAGACGGTGCCTCTCTGTGCCCACCTGTATCTCTTGTGTCTGTGCAGACGGTGCCTCTCTGTGCCCACCTGTATCTGACGACCCACTGGCTGTCCACTGACAGCATTGACTTTGGCACCTGCTATGTGGGGCAAACACGGGCGATAGAGGTTCATCTCTACAGCGACGGGGCGGCTACCTTCTGGAGAACAGTAATAGGTACTTATTATGGAGGTCATAAGTTTGTGTATGTTCTTCATACACCCATTGCTTTCAGTAGAACTTGTCTCTGGGATTTCTTTGCAGTTCTGAACAAGGGTTATCTAATGTAGTGGTGTACATAGCCAAGCTGCAAAATGCCAAACTTTGACATCAATTTAGCCTAAGATTTAGACTCAGCTGAGGTGGTTCGGGCATCTGGTTAGGATGCCTCTAGGGCGCCTCCCTAGGGAGGTCCTCGACGCACGTCCCACTGGGAGGAGACCCTGGGGCAGACCAAGGCGCAGTTGGAGGGAACTGACCCGGTACAGGGAGGTGAACTAGCTTTCATAAGTAATATGTCTCATCTTTCTATTGTGTATAATTCACAGGTTGTACTCCATAATCTAATGAAGGGTCAATCATTGACCTCTGACAGTACTGTACGTGACAACCAATCTCATTCTCAGATTAAGTTAGAGATCTAGTGTCCTGGAATTCTGCAAGGACTATCTAAAGAGGACGAGAAGCGAAGACCGTACGGCGGACGCCATGTTGCTCCATGTAAGGAAAGAAACATGCGCAGTTGAGACCAGGAAGTTGTACATGCCTAAATTTGTGCATGTACAACTTCCTGGTCTCAACTGCGCATGTTTCTTTCCTTCCAGGGAGCAACATGGCGTCCACCGTACGGTCTTCGCTTCTCGTCCTCTTTAGATAGTCCTTGGATTTCTGTTGTGGTTTGATGTGTATTGAGTCACTGCAGACAGAGTGGCACGCACACACCCAACACTCAATGCTCCCTAATGCCTGCCTGTGTGTGTTTGTAGAATCAGATGAGGAACCCGGTGTGTTCACAGTGACCCCAGACTCTGGGGTCCTGAGGCCTCTGGAGGCTCCAGCCAACAGCAGCAGACAGCCTCTGCAAATCAGCTTCAAAGCCAGGTAGTACACCTCAGCCTTTCACTGACATATCTATAGGGTTTGACTCGTAAAACCGAGCCATTTTCATAACCAATTTATGCTGCATTCACATGGACTCAGGCAAGCGGTAGACGGCAAAACCGGACTTCATTTTAGTGGACGGGGAGCAGGACGGCACGGCAGCCAGAAGTTGAACCGCTGACGGTAACAGCAGACGGGCATCAATGTTAAAATATTTAATCTTTTTACCGTTCCGTGCCGTCCAGCAGGTTTTTGCCTGATTCCATGTGAATGCAGCATAAGCCCTACAGCCTACATTATAGGGCCTACACTACAGTATCCTACTATAAATGCGCCACGTCTCTGTGTGCGTGTGTGTCCGGTTGTAATGCACGTAACTCGAGAACCGTTTGATCCACCGACTTCACATTCGACACACGCGTCCCACACCCCCACAGGGAGTGCAGTGCCAGGTATGTTGATATTATTAAACATGAATAATATCAAACATAATCAGTCTAGCTTGGATATTATCTACGGTGCTTTACAGTGTGGCGAGGGACTTCAGGGCCACGGTGAAGATCCAGGGAGTGCTGGTGGAGCTGCCTCTCACCCTGCAGGTCAAGGGGAGAGGCTCCTTCGACGAGGTATTCAGGGCCAGTCTGGTTTCAATGGAACACAACTGACCCTGCTGGTCACTTTGAACAAAGTCAATGGGGCGACTGTGGCTCAGGAGGTAGAGCAGGTCGTCCAATGATCCGTGGGTTGGTGGTTCGAATCCCGGCTCCTCCTGTCTACATGTCGAAGTGTCCTTGGGCAAGACACTGAACCCCAAATTGCTCCCGATGTGCTGGTTGGTACCTTGCATGGCTTCCGCTGCAATCTGTGTATGAATGGGTGAATGTAATGCACGTAATGCACAATCTATGTAAAGCGCCTTGGATAAAGGCGCTATATAAATGCACCATTTACCATCTAATGAACACCCCCCCCCCACCCCTTTTTCCCCTCACTGAATTTTTCTTTTCCCTTTTTACCTCCTTTATGATGAATTCCTGTTCTGTTCTTTGGCTATATAGAAGGGTCTATTTGTATGTCTCTAAATGTTTTGATGAATTGAACATGGTGGACCCTCTTGTAAACAAGTGTAATGCTTAATTGGGTCGTCCACTCACAGTTAACAGTCTTTGTATTGAGTTGTGCTGGAAATGTACTGTAATTCTGCAAACTGTTAATAAATATTTCAATCAATCAAAAACCTGTAGTTGTACCACTTCAACACCCCTGAATGAGTTCCAACTAGAAGGGAACGAAGAGGTGAATGACAATAAATATACCCAAACGGTACTTGTTGTATGGTGCAAAATGCATTCCTTCTGTTTTGCTGTTGGTTTTGTTTTTCCACTCAGAGCCTGAGGGGTCGATTAAACACTGGGAATGTGAACGAGGAATTGACATCATGGATCTGTTGCCCATGCAGCCCAAATGCCACCTTCATTTGTCTGTTTTCAGCCATTTTATTAAGCATAAATCGGTTATTATACAAAGCTGCAGTGTGAAGAATGAGCAGAAACCATTACTGTTTTTTTCTGTTTGGAACATTTACACTTCAGTCTGATTCATTGCAGACGGAGATCAAAGACAAAAACTAACATCTCAGGTTGGTCCATGTTCAAAAGATACTGACCAAACGACGTAACATACGTATATTATATGTACACAATGCATGATTTGTACATTGAAATATCAAAGTGAATAAGCCATGTGAAATTCAAGGCACTTAAGATTACTCACATTTGAGTAGCTACTGTACCAGTTACGCTACAGTAACATTAGCGTTAGTGGAATTAATTTATACAGATTATACACGGGTAGTAGAAATCAATATCGCAAGGCACTGTAGTCACTGACATGCAGTGGGACTTGTGAAATGTCAAAATAGGAATTTCTGGTGATGAATTGCTTCCCTCCCTCTCATGGTCCGGGGTATTCAAAGACTGCAGCAGCTCCCATTCCAGTCCCAATGCACATGGACACCACGCCGTAGCCCCTACAGACACAACATTGACAAGCATTCAGAGCAGGAAGTCACAAGACATTCCATAGCATAATTGCAGTGGTTTAAAGTACAATTTTGAGCTTTACTTGAGTATTTCCAATAGTTACTACTACTCCATTACATCTCGGAGGGCAGAGGCACTACTAATATTTGAAGCTCATTTGCTTTGTTTATACATTAACTGTGTATTTCTATTCTATTTTATATATACCTTTTTTGTGATAAGGTGGCAATATAAGCTTCGGCTTCAGCCCTAACCTTTTCAGCCCAAACTTACAGCCTACAACTTAGTCACCTTGTAGGCTACTGTATGCCTATCAACTGTATTGTTTTTAACAAATGACCGAAATAAACTAACTACAATTATTTGACAGGTTTATAGTTCTAGTTACAAAACATACCGTAACCACTTCAGCCCTATACTTGATAGGGCTGCTATTTGAAAACAGCAGGACTACAAGCTTACAATGTGTCACAGTGTGAGCTTGTAGATCGGCTATTTTCAAACTTGTTTGTACAGTATACTATGCGTTTTGAAAACTTCTGAAATGGGACATTCCGTATTTATACACTGTAGTATTGATGATTTTATTTAACCCATTTTGGGGTTTTAAACATGTTATAACTTAGCTATTGAAAAATAGCAATCTACAAGCTCGTGGCGCGCTATGAGCTTGTAGATCTGCTATTTTTGAAAAATCGTTAAAATGTGGCGCAAATCATTGAATATATATTTCAGAGCGAACATTTTTAACTAAAATATTGGCTTCTGGGGGGTCCCTACATATTTTGAGATGGGGGTCCGTGGCCCAATAGAGATAATTCTGGGAATCCTTGATATGAAAAAGGTTGAGCACCACTGACATAGAAACATAGGGTTTTTCAGAAAAATGTTAGGATTTAGAAGCCTTTTTTTTTAAATCGACCTCAGTCCAAAATGGGTTAAGTAAAACGGGAGTATTTGTTCCACCTTTGCATGCGTGTGACGGGTTCAGTAATAAACAGTGTTATAGTGCCCTCCAGTGGACAGGTTCAGTAATAAACTGTTGCTCATAGCTTGGTGGTGGTGAGGGCTAACCTTTTGCCCCTGCGTTTGAGCTCGTTGAGCAGGGTGACCACCTGACGAGCGCCGGTGCAGCCCAGAGGATGACCCAGAGCGATGGCTCCTCCGTTCGGGTTCACCTTCTCCTCTGGAATGCCCAGTTTCTCCACACAGTACACAGCCTGATGAGACAGAATACCAATGACGCGCACATTCTTGGTTCTGGATATTAATATTGTATAAGCCTCTAATTTACCAGAACATGCAACAGAGTTGGACTAAAGGTAGAAAGTCCATCACTATCAAACGCAAAGTATAATCTGATGATTTAAAGGAATTAAGTCTTTTTTGAAGCTTGCTTTGTCCCTGTGGGTCTTACCTGGCTGGCAAAGGCCTCGTTGATTTCAAACACGTCGATATCCGCTACAGTCAGCCCTGCAGGGAGAAATTACCGTTCTTAAAACAATGTTACACAAAGGTCAAAAGGATGACAGAGGATGCACACGCACACATTCGACCGTTATCTCTTCATTGAATCTGCAAAATCATCCGTTATCAGCACCTTAGAATGAGGCCAGTATGGCCATACTGGCATACCGTACTCACCCTTGGCTGAACATAGCCTGGTCAAGGTTTCCCCCTGGTGGACGTGTCATTTCCAACTATTGATAACAGATAAGGGTCGAATGGGGTGCACATGTATGACATACCAGCTTGTTCCAGTGCTGCAGGGATAGCATAGGCTGGTCCAATGCCCATGACATCGGGCGGGACCCCGACCACTGCGCTGGCCCTCAGGACCCCCAGAACGGGCAGTCCACAGGCCTCCACCGTAGACCTCCGACCCAGCAGCACCGCTGCTGCTCCGTCACTGACCTGGCTGGAGTTCCCTACAGGGTTCATTTTGACAGCAAATCTTTATTTAGTTTTAGTCAGTCGTTTGAATAAAAAAAAATCCATTTAGTTTCAGTCAAATTCTTCGTCATCTTTGGGTGTATTTTAGTTGACTAGATTTCAGGATAACATTTGTTTTGCTAGGCCTTGATGCCGTCGTCGTGATGATTTTGTAGACGGGCTAGCAAAAATAGATCGGCTATTTTAGGAGTGCGACACCCGCACACAACCAAGCATAACTTTGCTTCTGAGGGGTTCCTGGAACAACATATTTTCAGATGGGGGTCGGCGGCATATTACGTATAATTTTTGGGGTCCTTGACATGAAATATTGAGCACCACGTCAGGCGTCACCTCTAGTGAACTGTACATTCTTGAACACGTAGCACAGTATACCTGCCGTAGTGGTGCCGTCGGGTTTGAAGGCGGGCCGGAGTTTAGCCAGGCCTGCTAAGGTCGTCCCGGGTCTGATCCCTTCGTCCTGGGTCACGGTCACAACACGTTCTTTGTCCTCGGCGTCCACCAGCTTGGTGGTGACTGGAACGATCTCCTGATCGAACAGTCCCATCTGCTGTGCTCTGCTCGCCCTGTCGGAAGAAAACAATTGGGAGTACAGGTAGTTGTGGAGTCGGTATACGTGACCAAACTATGAAAGACTGTGTTGTTGAGGACCAATAATGCTGCAGAATCAAATGCTTTTTGATTACTTCTGATGAGAACTGAGAGCGAAGGCATCCTGCTTTTCCCTCGAGACCCCGAATCTCTCTGCCACGTTCTCCGAGGTGATGCTGCGTGGGTGCACACACACACACACACACACACACACACACACACACACACACACAGTCGGTCTGCAGGCCAGTTCAGAACCACACAGACATCTACAAATTGTGGAAAACCCACCGAGAGTTGCAAATGGCCAATTGATATTCATGGCATTCAGTCAAGTGTTTTGTCTCTGTGCTGAGGCATGTCTGATCACAGTGAAGCTCTGCTGTGTGGAACAAACCCAACGCCTGATACATACTTCGCCGCATGGCGGTTTGTTGTCACACAGAAAATAGCAGACCTACAAGCTAACGTGTCGTATCCGTGACGCGCTGTGAGCTTGTAGGTCTGCTTTTTTTGACGCTCGTGGTTGACACCGCCGTGTAATAAGCATAAAATTAGGCTTAACCCATTCTGGGCGGGAACCCCTTTGTGTTTTAACTAAGCATTATGTTATACTTTAGCTATTGAAAAATAGCAGATCTACGAGCTTGTAGGTCTGCTATCTTTGAATATATATTCTTTCAGAGCGAACGTTTTTTTTATTTTTACGTCAGGCCAAAATGGGTTAAAGAGAACTGTGCTGGGTCCAAGGGCATCAAGCTGTTTATTATTCGTGTGCCCTGCACTAATAAGCTGAAAAGAGCTCAACAGAATTAGCATTAAACACTCCGTGTACCCAGATAAGCTTATTTATATATCTATTGCAGTTGTACAGCCAGTATCCTGCAATGGCTCGGTATTCTGAAAACGTCAAACAAGCTAAAATAAATTACACTAGTTACTTTAGAATTGTGGGGGTTGTAGGCTATAAATAAAACATGTTAACCACTTAAACCCTATACAGTATACTGTACTTAGTTGACCGGTGTACCCAACATGTCAAATTGTGATGCATTGTGAGATTGTAGATCGGCTATTTTCTTGAATATTTCCGATACCAGTATCGGAAAAGCTGCTTTTTTTATTTCAAGGACCCCCAGAACTCTGAGAGTGAACAAATGGGACCAAATGGAACCGTAAGGCTTGTACATTATAAAGAGTTACAGACCTGTGAGGGGAAACAGTATGCAGCAACAACCGTATCACATGGCTCTGTTTTTAGAAAGAAAACCAGGCTTTCGTCCGTGTGGAAAGCCTGGCGATGCGATGAGGTTAACACAGGACAGAAGTCACTCACCCCATTGGAATAATGCAGTCTCTGGCCTTTTCATAGTCCATTAGCCTGGAGCTCACATCGCCTGGGACACCAACGGACTGCAATGACATGCTCTCCACACTGACATCAACAGAGAAACACAGAAGGTTAACACATTTAGAGACCTGACGTCTAAATAAAAGAATGTCTTCTAAATGCTGACAGTTTTCTGAAATAATGTTTCTATATCAGTGGTTCTCAATATTTCATGTCAAGGACCCCAAAAATTATATGTAATTGGCTGCCGACCCCCATCTGAAAATATGTTGTTTCAGGAACCTCCCAGAAGCAAAGATTTGAGTTGAAAACCTTGGCTCTGAAAGAATATATATTCAAAGATTTGTGCCACATTTTCACGATTTTTCAAAAATAGCAGACCTACAAGCTCGTAGCGCGCCACTTGGTGGCGCGCTACAAGCTTGTAGATCTGCTATTTTTCAATTATCTAAAGTATAACACAATGCTTAAAACACCAAAAGGGGTTCCCGCCCAAAATGGTTTAATTCATTCACAACTGTCGCAGACAAGAGCTAATTTTTAAGCTGAGAATGTGTGATGTGATATGTCATACTACAGTGTATTACAGGAGCCTGTGCTGTCTAAAAATAAGTAGCAGGTTCACTCACTCACTACTTACCCACAGGCAAGGCCCATGTCAATTGACCCACTCCTAATGGATCCTGTGGACACAACATGGACAGCAGAACAGTTGTTTGAATCAAGGGTGGACAATGGACATGCATCCCTTAGTAGTACCACCAGTAAGACGCCTTAAGGCGACGGCGACCGAAGGGCTGACACTTTCATAGACCTGGCAACCGTGTTGTGTGTGTGTGGCGTGTTACCCTCTATAATACAATATTGGGCAGCAGAGATTTTTTTACCTGCTATGTTAAACAGTGCCTGCAAACCAGAGGAGCATTGTCTGTTGACAGTGTAGACAGGCACAGTCTCTGGAACTCCACTGGAAAGGAATATTCAGTACAGCTGTCAAAGACAGTATGCCTTGACAAAATGCATTAAGGAATTTGTTTTGTTTTAATCTTTACTAGAGGCATTACTTCAAATTTGTAAACCATAGATTACAAACCTGAGGAACTGTGCCACTCTTGCCACCAGTGCACCTGCCCCTGGCTGAAGCACATTACCTGTAGGGAGTCATGTGTGATATTAACCCATTTTGACATGAGATCAGATTCTAAAAACGTCTTGTCCATTGATAACAGTCGAAGCGGGTGCCTACATCCTGACCGTTTTCTGAAAAAGCTATGTTTCTATGTCAGTCGTTCATCGATTTTTCAAAAATAGCAGACCCACAAGCTCGTAGCGCGCCACTCGGTGGCGCGCTATGAGCTTGTAGATCTGCTATTTTTCAATAGCTAAAGCATAACATAATGCTAACACCAAAAGGGGTTCCCGCCCAAAATGGGTTAAAGACCTTTTTAGGCCAATGACAAACCTGCCAACCTACTGCACCAGCCTAAGAAAGATATCTCTGACAACAACAAAGTATTTATTATTAAATACTATAAATGTAAAGACTAATAAAAGAATATCCAAAGCATGTTCCCACCCACACAGATGTCACCCAGCTTCTCAGGAGACAACCCCACATGTGAAAGGACAGCTGTCATCACTGCACTCAACAGCTCATCAGGGGTGGTTTCCTAGCAAGAAATAATACATGTCATTATGGTGTGTTACGATCCGTTTCAGACAGTGGACTTGGCTTGCGTTTAGAGTGTCCGCCCCGAGTTTGTGAGGTCAGGGTTCGATTCCCCCCAGCCTGGTCATATTACAGACTCCTAAAAATGGGACCCAATGTCTCTCTGCTTGGCACTCAGCATCAAGGGTTGGATTGGGGGTAAGTCACATACTAGCGTCATGTCCAGGGGGTGTACTTGTACATCAAGCTGTCTCATGCTACAGGATCAGGAGATAGGCTACTCCTGCCATATGGGCCTCTGCAAGGCTTACTTATGTTATGATTAACATTAAAAGCAAAGATTCGAGGCATGTGCTTGTGTTACAAGCTAATAGTTGGGGTATTTTGAGTGGTGCAACCACTCCCTTACGGAGCTATGCGTGTGGCTGGGTGGGTGGGTGGGTGTGTCTGAGCACGGAAACAGCATGGTTGTTTTTCACCACCTGTGCGCAACCTAACACACGCATATATTAACTATATACTGTATGGTGATTTTGGGTGTACCAGTACAGTACAGTGACAGTACAGTACAGTAGAGGGTACAGTAGAGGGACCCCCACACGGTAACTGTCATTTCTCAACCGTTTCGAACGCGGGGCGGCTCGCCGGAATTGGGCCGGCACCCTGGGTGCGTTCCTGTGGGTCAGTACAGTGACAGTACAGTACAGTACAGTAGAGGGTACAGTAGAGGGACCCCCACACGGTAACTGTCATTTCTCAACCGTTTCGGACGCGGGGCGGCTCGCCGGAAAAGGGCCGGCACCCTGGGTGCGTTCCTGTTGGTCTGGAACTTCCGCCCACCCCCACACGGAGTTGCACCACTCGCTTCACACGGGTGTGATTTTTGTTTTCTATACTACTTTGCATTCTGCTCAACTCCACACCAGATCAACAGTCTATCTTCTAATTAGTCTTGGACCAACCAAGACTGTACTACTTTGATCAATCCTGACTTTCGTATGCGCGCACACACGCACACACACACACACACACACACACACACACACACACCTGACAATCTTCCACAGCTACCTTGAACTTATTATATTATACCCTACCCTTGAGGACATTCCTTTAATGTTCCCTGTAGTAACATTGAGGCTCAAGTATTGAACTGTAAATGTATTTTCTGCAATCAATCAATTCAATCAACATGACATGAATCCACTGATGATAGTTCTGTCAAAGAGGTTCTGTCAAACAAGTCTATGATGAAGCTATCTATGAAACTTATGAAAATCTGCAACACTCCCTGCTTCATATTTCCCCGGCGCTAATAGGGGCTTAGCTCCTTTCGGAACCCTACGTTAAAGTTTCTGACATTTTGATGACTTTATGTAGGGTTCCTTCTCACCGGATTCAAGCGACATGGGATGCAATCTGATTTCCCCTGACTTACCCCAGTGCTGCGGTGTGGGTGTCACGCTGACATATTCCAAAAGAAGCATATGGACGCTATAGGATACAACGAACCCTCTCACCCCCCCCCCCGAACGGCACAGAAGCCGTTAAGTATTTTTAATGTTTGTACGACCGTTTTGGCAGCTCTGAAATTCTCTCTTGTTGACATCCCATTGTACCGCCTCCAGCATCTCGGTTGGCTAGCAGCGCCTCCCTACGCGCCTCGTAGGCGCAGCTAGCCAACCGTAGGCGCAGCTAGCCAACCGAGATGTCAACAAGGAGGGACCGAAGAGAGAATTTCAGAGCTGCCAAAGCGGTCGTACAAACATTAAAAATACTTAACGGCTTCTGAGCCGTTCGCGGGGGGGGTCAGATGGTTCGTTGTCTCCTATAGCGTTCATATGCTTCGTTTGGAATATGTCAGCGTGACACCCACACCGCAGCACAGGGCTAAGTCAGGGGAAATCAGATTGCATCCCATGTCGCTTGAATCCGGTGAGACCGGACCCTACGTGGTAGGTCCAAAGGAGCTCAACCCGGGGGGTCCGGAGACGGGCTAATAGGGGCTCCACAGTGACACACACAAAAAGGTTGAAGATCTTACCTTAAACGAGCCTCTTTTAGCTTTGCCGATGGCCGTCCTCATGCCATGGACAACTACTATGTCGTCTGGACAAGTGGCTGGTCTTGCACTGCATTCATTTATTAATAACCCATTTGTATTCGAAGGAATCAAATGGCCGAAGATTACTTTCACTCTATGCATCGTGGTGGTTTGAGCAGTTCACCTAATAGACTCAATGTTTAGTACAATACTATATTACCAAACACTGTGTTGTAACAATCGCATAATGAACGTGTTACAAAGTGCATTTCCTTGTTGTGATGTGTTCCACGGGAAGTAAGGAGGGACAAATCGAACCAGAACGAGACACGTTTGCGAATGTTTTGACAGGTTGAACTTGAACTTGACTGTGTGTCTTGTCATGAGTGGTCGCAATTTTTTAGATTAACTGTCTTCATGAATATAAAATTGTCCGTTACACACGCACGCGCGCGCGCACACACACACACACACACACACACACACACACACACGCATATAGCTCTAACGGCAGCAAAGGGCATTAGGGCTATAAACACGAATAAGCTAAGATGATATATACACTAAATATGGCGTTGCGTAGAGCTTCATTATATTTTTTTCTCCATTTAAAATATACTGTAAAACAATTAAAAATATAATAATTCAAACCCTTTTGGGTTATCCTTTTAACGATCATTGTAAAATCGTACAACTCTACTATTTACAAACTAATTCACAAAGTTTACTTTTATTACATAAAGTATTCTGATGATGCATTGAAAAAATGGTTGTATTGAAAACCCTGTTGTAAACAAGTGTAATGCTTTATCATGGTGTCTGTCGTCCATAGTAACAGTTTTTGTATTGACGTGTGCTTTCATTCGAAATGTACTCATTCTGCAAACTACCATTTTCAATCAATCAATCAATCAATCAATCAACCAAAAACAAATGCAATTGTCTCATGGTTTGATTGATTGATTGAAATATGTATTAACAGTTTGCAGCACAAACTCAATACAAAGACAATTAAGCATTACACTTGTTTACAAGAGGGTCCACCTTGTTCAATTCATCAAAACATTTAGAGACGTACAGATAGATTAGACACTAACCTGACTCCGCCAGTTAGATAGACACTTCTATATAGTCAAAGAACAGAACAGGAATTCATCATCATTCATCATGGCGTCCAGCAGAGGGCGGTAAATACTACCCTATGCCAGCTCGAGCCTGCTGAGCTAGACAGACTGGTATGGGTCCGCCCCCGCGCCTTTCGTGTCGCGCGCCCGAAAACAGCAGATCTACAAGCCCACACCAGTCTCAGCGCTCTAAGGTGGTGTGAGCTTGTAGATCGGCCTTAGAACCGAGCGCGTCACCATTTCCTGAAGCTCACGTTCTTGCTGACATCAGAACCAAACGCTTCCATGGAAAAAAAAAAAAAAAAAAAAACCCCAGCAGATCCTCCTCTCAGTGTAGTGAGAGAAGACAAGCAGACGATTAGAAACTTTACTCTGAGCGAGAAGAACAGCAGCCATTGCAAATCTTTTTCATCTTTGTACTTGGCGACTATAGCTGCTGGCATATACCTGGATTATATTTATGCACCTGGGAGGAGATGGTAAGATAAATGCAGTACGGAGGTTGAACAACAACATTTTTATTTCATTTATTTTGCTATTGTTTTTGCGCTCCACGTACCACAACTGAGCCGAGCGCAGTTTCCGGGATAGTGTTTTTTTGGAAAGCTGCATCTACTGGATTTTTTTTTTTTGCCTTTTTTTTCGTCCCAGTTTGATTATTAATAACTGCACTATATTAGTACCCAATACAGTACTGTATAGTGCAGGCACGGCTTGTGTGTTTACCAAAGAATGAAGGCACCCAGCAGGTAACAAGGTAAATACATGCTTTGTTTATTGTACGAAATTAATATTGAACATTAATAACCACGACTTGTTGTTTCATTTCCCACTTTCCAATTGATTTGTACAGTTTGTACAGTTACATTGCAACACTGCAATGCGTAGAACAGACTTCCTCATTGCACAGAAATACTGTGATTTATTTTGTTTATTTAACTACAGTTTAAAAATGAGAATCTATGCTATATATCACACACACACACACACACACACACACACACACACACACACACACACACACACACACACACACTCACACACACACACACACACACACACACACACACACACACACACACACACACACACACACACACACACACACACACAGTAAGTTTCCTAATTTATGTGACGATGTCCCCAGGCTCCACAGTCCACACCAGCCAGCATCAGAATGTTAGTTGTTAGCACACTATAAGATGCTATTTTTAGATAAGAGACTTTGCACTTGTTTATGGTTGAGTTAACTCCAAACAAAGTGTGTGTGTGTGTGTGTGTGTGTGTGTGTGTGTGTGTGTGTGTGTGTGTGTGTGTGTGTGTGTGTGTGTGTGTGTGTGTGTGTGTGTGTGTGTGTGTGTGTGTGTGTGTGTGTGTGTGTGTAAAATATGTATACTTTGGTTGTGAGTGGTATGGAGTCTGTCTCTGTCTAGTTTCACTGTTGGCCTGTGTAGTCATTGGTTAGACCAGTCATTAGTCCTACAACTACAACCTATCTCTAACCCTAACCTCCCACGGGGCAGCACACCTAAACCTAACCTTAACCCATGTCTAACCAATGACTAGTCTAAACTAAGTATGCACCCTGTGTGGGGTGTGTGTGTGTGTGTGTGTGTGTGTGTGTGTGTGTGTGTGTGTGTGTTGAGTTTGTGTACAATATGTATACATTGGTTGTTTGGTTGTGAGTGGTATGAAGTCTGTCTACTCTCACATCGCCTGTGTGAGAAAACATCTCCTTTTCTCACACCGTCAGTCTTCTAGTTCGCACGTGATCCAAATACTATTGGTGAAGTTAAACAGGGCTTTAGTTTCATTGGAAGGAGGAGGAACAGACCTTTCATTGGAAGGAGGAGGAACAGACCTTGCAGCGTTACGTGTGGCCTTTGTGATGTATTCCTTCTTTCTCCTCCTAGACATGTCTTTCTTATGCTCACTTATGTATTCCAAGGCAATTACTAGTAGTTTCCCACCAGAGAATCTACCACAAAACAAACCGGAGGCCATTGTTCTTGGAGTATTGATTCCATGGTGGTAGAGGGGGGGGGATTCGGGTGAACTTCATCCAGGTCCCACTGAGGCTAGCCTCTCATAATGTATGTATGCCTGAAGCAACTCACCAGATTGGATATTTAAGAAGCAATATATACTTCATTATTACATCAATTTTACTGTAATAACCTACCACACACACACACACACACACACACACACACACACACACACACACACACACACACACACACACACACACACAATATATATTTTAAATAATAGAATCATCAGCCCAGCATTGGCCAATTCAGGGACCAATGATCCCTGAATGTGTGGTGTAGGGTGCTGCCTTATTAATAATAATAATCTGCTCTGTGTGTGTGTGTGTGTGTGTGTGTGTGTGTGTGTGTGTGTGTGTGTGTGTGTGTGTGTGTGTGTGTGTGTGAGAATGTATAGCCAAGAAAGCACTGGAAATAAATGAACAGCACTATTTTGATACTTGTTAATTATATATTATGGACCTAAATGTTAAAATGGGTGTGAGACAGTAATAACCTGCATAAAGCAATAGGCCGTTGGGGTCCATTCTCCATTGTTCATTAGCCTGATGGAAAAAGCTGTCCAGTTGCCTGTACTGGTCCCGTGGGCCCGTGGTCCAGTGGTCCCGTGGTCCGGGCCTTGAGGCTGCAGTACCACACTTTGCTGACACACCATCCGTATATCTATCTAATAATTTAGCGATCGCTGTCTGTCTGTCTGTCCACTTCCGGGTCACCAGTGAAATGCATGTTGGGACGGCTTCCGGGTCACCAGTGAAATGCATGTTGGGACGGACACGTCGGACACAGATTAATACTGGGACACACTTTTCCGTGTAACAGACCCACACAGGGAAAACAACCCCCCCTATCAGTAATGTGATCTATTACATTGCATTACCCACACTGAACATCATTTGCTGTTCATATATTCAGAACGGGTAAGGACTAGTGTGTGTATAACAGTATATATATATATATAGGCAAGGCAATTTTATTTATATAGCACCTTTCATACACAAGGCAATTCAAAGTGCTTTACAGGATAAAAACAAATACAGAGTGCAACAGTGCACTTTAAAATGAATACAGATTATAATAGATACAATTAAAATAAGATATAGGAGCATATACATTACAACAAATACTCCCACCTTTGATAGAAACAGAAAACACAGCTAATTTAAAGCCCAGGCAAGACCTAGATTAGACATCACTGGGATAGGCAATGTTAAATAAATACGTTTTTAAATTGGACTTAAAATGGCTATGGTTGGGGATTTCCTAATGTAACCTGTAATATTATTCCAGGTTTTTGGTGCATAATAGGGAATTGCTGCTTCACCATGTTTTGTTCCAACTATGGGGTGAACTATCAGTAGGCCAGCCCCAGATGACCTAAGTGTTCTAGATGGTTCATATGGCTTCAGCATGTCTGAGATGTAGCTGGGCCCAAAGCCACAAACAGATTTATAGACAAGTAACAACATTTTAAAATCAATTCTCTGGGACACTGGTAGCCAATGTAAGGATTTTAGAACTGGTGTAATATGGTCATATTTCCTAGTTTTTGTCAGGACTCTAGCAGCAGCATTCTGAATTTCTGAATCAGTTGGAGTTGACGAAGAGCTTTGTTTGAAAGTCCTGTGAGCAGACCATTACAGTAATCGAGTCTACTGGAAACAAAAGCATGTATAAGTGTTTCTAGATCTTGTATATATATATATATATATACTATATACTATATATATATACTGTATATATGCTGGATCATGGAGTGACACTCTCGTCCACTGATGCTCTGGGGTGTCCTCACAGCCCTCTGCAGTGCTTTGTGTTGTGGTTGAGAGCACTGCTGTTCCCTTGCCAGGTGGTGACGGTGCATCCAGTCAGGAGGAGGATGCTCTCAGGCATCGCTGAGCCGTTTCCCTTTGCCACATGGCCGGGTGTGCTCATCCCACGTTAGGTCCTAGGCTTCACTCACACCTGCACAACAGATTGATGTATAGCTGATGCATGAGACTTGTTTACTGATGCAAGCTCGCAATTCATTTCCAATGGGAGTCACATGGTTTGACATTAACATTTTTGTTGTATGAGGGGGAGGGGGGCAGTCGAAACACAGCCGAAAGCCGTACAACAAAAATGTTGTGTCAAACCATGTGACTTCCATTGGAAATGCATCGGGGCGGCCATGACACTTACCCTTTGTTTACATCTAGCATCCAACAATGTTGTATGCTAGATCGATAGGGCCTGACTCACACCTTTGCAACAGATTGATGAATAGCTGATGCATGAGACTTGTTTACTGATGCAAGCTCGCAATTCATTTCCAATGGGAGTCACATGGTTTGACACAACATTTTTGTTGTATGAGGGGGAGGGGGGCAGTCGAAACACAGCCGAAAGCCGTACAACAAAAATGTTGTCAAACCATCTGACTTCCATTGGAAATGCATTGGGGCGGCCATGACACTTACCCTTTGTTTACATCTAGCATCCAACAATGTTGTATGCTAGATGTATAGGTGTGAGTGAGGCCCTACTCCTCTGTGCTGTGAAGTGAACACTTGGGCCTGACTCACACGTGCACAACAGATTGTTGTATAGCTGATGCATGAGTCTTGTTTACTGATGCATGATGATGTTGTATGAGGGGGAGGGGGGCAGTCAAAACACAGCCGAAAGCCGTACAACACAAATGTTG
The DNA here is from genome assembly GCF_951216825.1 of Electrona antarctica. NCBI lineage: Eukaryota > Metazoa > Chordata > Actinopteri > Myctophiformes > Myctophidae > Electrona > Electrona antarctica. The sequence continues at coordinate 3,340,530 of NC_136801.1, read as the reverse complement.
TGTCAAACCATGTGACTTCCATTGGAAATGCATTGGGGCAAGATGTAAACAAACATCTAGCATGCATCAATGTTGTATGCTAGCTCGATAGGTGTGAGTGAGGCCCTACTCCTCTGTGCTGTGAAGTGAACACGTGAGGAAGCTCCTGTCTGTCTGCACCGAAGATGTGTTGATGGCGATGGAGTCCAGCCTCCCGCATCTCTTCTTCTACTGCACAATCAGTTCTTTTGGTCTTGTTGACGTTGAGAGAGATTAGCCGATCTACAAGTTCACAACGTGTTGTCGTGAGCTTGCACATTGGCTATCTTTCAACAGATTAATTTATAACTAGTCCTTACCCGTTCTGAATATATGAACAGCAAAATGACATGCCCCGTCCGAGTTGTTTTCCCCGTGTGGGTCTGTTACCCGGAATTTTCACGTGTGGGTCTGTTACGTGGAAAAGTGTGTCCCAGTATTAATCTGTGTCCATCCCAACATACATTTCACTGGTGACCCGGAATAGGACAGACACACAGCGATCGGTGAATTTAGTAATGATATACATTATACATTATATACATTATTATTATGCAAAATAATTGTGATTATCTGAAATTGTGATCAGACGATTATTCAATAATTGTGACGGGGCCATTAAATTGCACCACAATCATGTCCTCTTTCCTGCAGTGGACCATCTAATCCTGGTATGTGATCATGTGATCAGGACTATCACTGTCAGACTCCTCAATGAACCTGGTTGCCAAGTTGGAGCTTTGTGGGGCCTTGTGTTCAGGCCAGGGACCAGAGGGGGGGGGGGGGGCTCAGGAGTGGACACTGCTAGGGTTGTGATCCCGGAACCGGATCCAACATTGAGGAACCGGAATCGGTTCCATCACACCTGGAACCGTTTCCGCCGTAACCGTTTTTTATCACACTATGGGGCCCCTTTTCCACCAGGATTTAACCACCGGTTTGGTTGTTTTTTATCCTGCCTAAAATTGAACCATTTCAGAGTGTTTCCAATTTTCTACAGTCTATGGTTTCCACTGAAAATGAATTGTTTCAGAAACCTAAAAGTTGGTCTGGAGCTGGAACCAATGAACACAATCCATGCCAGTACACTGGAACCAATTAACACAATCCATGCCAGTACACGACAATAGAAACGCAGACCAGTGGCCAGCGTTTCTATTGTTATAGTGCTTAACCCATTCAGGCCTGACGTCAAAATAAAATATTTTTTTTCTAAATCATGACGATTTTCGGAAAGATTTGAGGCACATTTTAACGATTTTTCAAAAATAGCAGACCTACAAGTTCATAGCGCGCCACTCGGTGGCGCGCTATGAGCTTGTAGATCTGCTATTTTTCAATAGCTAAATTATAACAATGTATGTAACCACCAAAAGGGGTTCCCGCTCAAAATGGGATAAAACGTAACCTGTCGTTCCTTGGCTTGGATTGGGTTAACCAAATAATGGCCAGCCTCAGAGGCAGCCTCCGTGGGTGTATTTTTCCTGTAAGGAAATTGGCGGGGATCCAGGGTGGGCAATTCTATACTGTAGATTAATATTTGATACTTGTGGACAGGGTTTTTTTAAGGACAGCGTCAGTCAGTTTTAGACACACTCAGAGGGGCTGCCGCTTGTGCAACAAATCCTTGATCTACAACAGGATGTGTTAATCAGCACGTCGGCATGCCCACAGGCCTTAAAGCCGGCCCATTGGTGGATCAGGAGGGAGTGCGAATCAAAACTGTCAAGTGGGAAACCGCCCACAGATATGGCTGGCGTGCCTCAAGCAAAACAGTCCGTCCGGGCGGCTGCCTGATAGCGCCGCAGCCAGGATCCCACAGTGGACGCCAGGCAGAGACGGAAGCGGCGGTCTCTAATTCTATTTTGATGACACTGATCAAAAACGGGGTCTGACCCCGAGAGTTTATCGCTCCTCTCGCAGGCTCGTCTTTTGTGTCTCACAGCAGGCCAAGTGGTTCTAGCCTGGCTAATAAGCCAGACTAATATCACACAACACTGTCGCGGTATATCAGTCTGGGCTGGCTCCACTTGGATTTCATTTCCCGGGGAACATTTTCTCTTTGACGCAATTGGTCAGAGCTACTGTCAGTCAAAAGTCTCAAGCATTGAACGTCACTGTACCAAAGCCCGCCTATATTGCATACCGTGTCCCGATTGGTCCGACCTGTTCTCTGCTGTAGGAAAGAGGCGTGCTACTGAGCCTCGCCAGACCGTAATCCGCTGGTAGGCAACTTTTTTTTGCCAACGGCTGATTCGGTCTGGTTTATTAACCAGGCTAAAGTGGTTCCACCGCTCACGTTCTCTGTGCTCTCAAACAGAGACCCATTTTGGGCGGGAACCCCTTTTGGTGTTAGCATTATGTTATGCTTTAGCTATTGAAAAATAGCAGATCTACAAGCTCATAGCGCGCCACCGAGTGGCGCGCTATGAGCTTGTAGGTCTGCTATTTTTGAAGAATTGTGAAAAGTGACATGAAAGTGTTTGAGAACGACTGACATAGAAAAACAGGATTTAGAAGACATTTGCAGAATCGTTCCCAGGTCAAAATGGGGTAAAGTAGGGATGGGCAACTCATTGGTCATCATATATATCTGATATTGGCCTTAAAAATCCAATATCGGTGTTGGATCGATATCAAAACTAGAAAAAGTGCCCTTCTGGGCACAGGTCTCCACCAGGAGGATGGGACTGTGTGAGATGTTTGGCCAAATGTTTAGGAGTAATATAAACATGTTTTTTGTTTGTTTGTTTTTGTGCAACAATTTTCTTGATTTTGTTGAGGAAATGCAGAGCAAGATCACTCATAGCATCTTTGAGGATAGAATTCTGGATGAGCAGGACATGTGCAGCATTTTGAACGGAACGGGCCACTCCTGAAAACGTTGGAAGGCAATGTTAGCCAATCAGTGTAGAATCTGAGAAATCCAACAGACTCGTCTTGATCACATGACTACAGAGATCATGTGTACCGATTTGCGTGAGATTTGGAAGAAATCTGTGCGACTAACATAAGCAATGTGTTTTACAGAAATCAGCCTCATGGTGGCGCTATAAACGGCAGATGTGGAGGGATGCAGGGACAGTTTTTCCATGGCCTCTAGGGAGTGCGCATACATACATGCAGTTATAGCTAAAACAGGAATTGGCCTGTTATAGCGCCACCATGGGGCTGATTTGGAAAAAAAATTGTGGCATGTCGTCCTCGGCCTAGTGGAAATGTGCGTGTATAATTTCAAGGAAATTGCACACTGTGTTTGTGATTTGTGGCATTTTGTTCGAAACGGACCAATCATGTGAGCTTTGGAAGCCAATCTTAGCCAATCAGGATGGAAGATGGGAAATGGTGCAGATCCGTGTTGATCACATGACTATGGAGATAGTGTATACCGAATTGTGTGATGTATGGATAAAATGTGTACGAGTAATCTACAGAAATGTGTTTTGCCTAAATCGGCCTCATGGTGGCGCTATAACAGGCCGTTGAAGAATATTTGGGGCAGAGGTTCGTCGTTGGCATCCAGGGAGTGTGTGTGCACAGTTTGGCATGGATCGGGCCAACGGTGGAAGGACGGACACACACACACACACACACACACACACACACACACACACACACACTCCCTACTTTAAAGGCCTATCGCTTCATGATGGCACGGACGGCATTGTGATCATGGAGGCCACGACTGAGAGAGTTGTCCCAGTGCGAGGCATTGTGAGCTTGTAGATCGGCTATTTTTGGCTAATGTTCCCCTCAGAATAGGGATTCAAGGGTTGAAGTGGTTAATGTAAAAAAAGAAAAAGGTCCTATCATCATACGCCACTCGGTGGCGCGCTATGAGCTTGTAGATCTGCTATTTTTCAATAGCTAAAGCATAACATAATGCTAACACCAAAAGGGGCTCCTGCCCAAAATGGGTTTTTAATACCCCAGTAGTTTTAGAGTCTTGACTAGTACAAGTATGGTGCACATCTTTGTCGTTCTTGAAGAGTGTTTTGAGTTATAGTGTTGTGTTTACCTCCTCTGAGTTAGCGTGGGCAGACTGTTCCCAGTTCCTGGGAAGTGCAAGCGTCTCTCAGCCCACACATGGAAAAGTGCTGCTCATCTCGCATGCAACAAAACTCTCACCACAATTTCAGGATTTCCTTTGTACAAGTAACCATAGTTTCTGATAAAGAGAAAGCCTCCAGTTCCTCTCCATTCAGCTCTATCTTCTCAATGATGAGTGAGAAGTCATGAGATGGGGTGTTTAAGAGCATGTACTACTGTACTGTGTATCTATGGTAACGGCGTGCGTGCGTGCGTGCGTGCGTGCGTGCGTGCGTGCGTGTCTGTATTTCTGTCTTTCTGTCTGACTGTCAGCCAGCTATCTCTTTGGAACCGCTGTTGAAATCACAGATGACTGGGGCACTCTGCTCTTCCCAGGGAAGTACCAGACCCACTGACCAGACTAGGGCTGTCGGTCAAAGGCCACCATGATGACTCACTAGAGGCAGGCTGTCTGTCTTCACTCAACACAAGCATGTTGAGAGATACTTGCTGGTTACTCCATAATACAAGTTTGTTGTCCTAAGTTATGAAGACTTCAAAAGCTCCCCCGTACTATAACATAACTACATTTAACCCATTTTGACCTGAGATCAGATTCTAAAAATGTCTTCTACATCCTGACGGTTTTCTGAAAAAGCTATGTTTATGTCAGTGGTTCTTCGATTTTTCAAAAATAACAGACCTACAAGCTCGTAGCGCGCCACTCGGTGGCGCGCTATGAGCTTGTAGATCTGCTATTTTTCAATAGCTAAAGCATAACATAATGCTAACACCAAAAGGGGTTCCCGCCCAAAATGGGTTAATAGATACACGTAATGATTAGAGTAGTCTCGTTGTCCCAGACGGATATTTGTTGTCCTTTTCAACAACAAATAACGTGTCCGCAAGGCAGTTTGTTTACAGCTGCAATGGTGGAGTGGACAAAACTCCAGAGTCCTGCTGTTTTTTATTTATTTATTTTTGTCTCCACCAGCCGAAGGCGGGTGGTGTGTGTGTGTGACTGTGTGTGTGTACATGCACGCCCTCCCTTGATGCCAACGACAAACCTCTGCCCCAAAGTTTCCAGAACGGCCTGTTATAGCGCCACCATGAGGCCTATCTTTGCAGAACACATTTCTTTATATTACTCGTACACATTTTATCCATAAATCACACAAATCGGTATACGCTATCTCTATAGTCATGTGATCAACACAGACTTGTCCGCTTCCCCATATTCTAAAGTTTGCAGGATTGGCACTATTATCCTGGTGGAGACCTGTGCCCCGAGGGGCACTTTTTCTAGTTTACATTTAAAGTGCGATCTCCATCCAGAATCCAGATGACCCCTTTTGGTGTTAGCATTATGTTATGCTTTAGCTATTGAAAAATAGCAGATCTACAAGCTCATAGCGCGCTACCGAGTGGCGCGCTACAAGCTTGTAGGTCTGCTATTTTTGAAAAATCGAAGAACGACTGACAGAGAAACATAGCTTTTTCAGAAAACTGTCAGGATGTAGAAGACATTTTTAGAATCTGATCTCAGGTCAAAAATGGGTTAATATCCAGTCAGGGTGAAGTTGTTGACAGTTTATTCACGAAGATTCAGGCAGAAAAACATGGCAACATACTGTACCCCAGGCCAACAGCCCTGTAGCCCCCAGCAGGGCCAGATCACCAATGTATAACCCTTCTTATATCGTACACAGACATAAGAAGAGTCATATCTATACTCGTTATCACTGTACTAAGGGATAGTACAGTAACGCTGACAGGTTAACCCATTTAGACCTGAGATCAGATTCTAAAAATGTCTTCTACATCCTGACAGTTTTCTGAAAAAGCTATGTTCTTCGATTTTTCAAAAATAGCAGATCTACAAGTTCATAGCGCGCCACCGAGTGGCGCGCTATGAGCTTGTAGGTCATGTAGGTCATATTTTTCAATAGCTAAAGCATAACATAATGCTAACACCAAAAGGGAAGAGCGTCCATACTCAGACGCACAGGCTTGTTACACTTATGGACACCATCAATTGTATTGCTGGATCAACCAAAAGAGAATAGTGTAGTAGAATAGAAACCTTGGCGCAGTTGTTGAATGACAGCGACAGGAGCTGTGAAAACACCCCTGCTGTGAAGATAACACTCTCTATGGTCCAAATACAAGAAGATACTGTTAGATCAGAAATGATTTTGAACAGCTTCTGTTACAATAGTGTGTACCAAAATCTCCTGGAGGGGGCGTCAACATAATGTGTCACGTGGTAGCGGCCGCCATACTTGTTGGCTTGTCTGGTTTGTTTACATTGAGCGACTATCAGGTGTGCTTGTATAAGTTATTTTGCTAAACTGACCTCACAATGGTGCAGACTTGCTCAGTAAGTAAGTGCCACAGCAGGTCACGTTGAGGGAATGAGCCAGAAAACGGAATTAGATTTTCAGCTTTCCAGCATGGAGACAGCATCAAGGAACCCAGATTGACGAGTTTACAAAAATACATAGAATGGCTTGGATCGGCGCACGGGCGCAGAGACATAACGTGCAACAAAGTATCTAAGCACAGCCGTGTTTGTTCACGACATTTCCCTTGTCCTTGTAATGTATTTGGGCCCGACGTTCTTTCTATCCATCCTGGTGTTGGTTCACTATGTTGTCGCCAAGAACGAGCTCAATATTTACAAAAACATACCACCGTCACTCTATTCTGAGTGATGTGGGCTAGAATTGAATGCCCACGAGAGGGCCGTCCCTAGCTTTTCAGACGCCGCCCCCCTCTTGGTGACGTACTGTACACGTTTCCACACGCTATAGAGTCTAATGTGGAGCTAAACACAGGGAATCTTCAATCAATGCACAAAGTACTTTGGTTTCTCGGCCCTATGGTCCGTCTAGAGGGTTTCTGCCCTATTCCCTGTCATAAAAACAAGAGGAAGTTGTCCTGATTGAGCTATGTCTGCATGGCTAGTCTGGCCATGAAGACAATGTCGTCATCAGCATTATGGCCAGTGGTAGATAACACCACTCCAGAGGAATGAGATGCATAACCCATTTAGACCTGAGCTCGATTCTACAAATGTCAGTTTTCTGAAAAACCTACGTTCCTATGTCAGTCGTTCTCAAACATTTTCATGTCAAGGACCCCCAAAAATATATGTAATTGGCCGCCGACCCCCATCTGAAAATATGTTGTTCCAGTGACCCCCCGGAAGCAAATATTTGAGTTAAAAACGTTCGTTGTGATAGAATATATATCAAAGATTTGTGCGACATTTTCACGATTTTTCAAAAATATCAGACCTACAAGCTCATAGCGCGCCACTCGGTGGCGCGCTATGAGCTTGTAGATCTGCTATTTTTCAATAGCTAAAGCATAACATAATGCTTAGTTAAAACACCAAAAGGGGTTCCCGTCCAGAATGGGATAAACACAGAGGGTCAGAGGCCAAGATTGTTTATTGAGTAAGAAATGAAAAATATCATTATTGCTCTGCATGTCCTCCTTTTTTAATGTATTGTTTATGTTGACCTATTCAAGTATGAGACGGGAAAGGACGATGCGGTTTGGTTTTGTAGTCTAACTGGAGGGTGGTTGAATAGAAGTGGGTGTATTGAAGTCATTCCGTGGTCTTTGTTTGTTAAATTGTGAAATTGCTTTTGCGTCCTCATTGTCACACTCTTTGTTAAATTGCGAAATTGCTTTTGCTTCTTCGTTGCCACACACTCGCTCGCTCGGCGTGCATCTCAAACAGCCCCAGAACCGACGTCAACCCGAGACACTCTTACAGCTAAACGGTTTGCTAGCACGGCAAAAACATAAAGAAAAACCTTAATGCTTCTCTGTGGACCACAGCTGTTTAACACCCTGTCTCATGAAATGAGTTAAAGTCCACGAGGGCTGTCTCTGCATGGCTACATTCGGGTGGAGAAACACAATGAATGAATGTGCTTGTGACAGCATGTCGTGGCATAATGGAAAAGACAGCTTTCGTTACAGATGGTGGTTAGATTCCTATCGGGAGAAAGAAAATATGTTTCTCTTTAGCCGGCGAGTTGATATAAAGTGGACTGCGAGGGGAGTCGTTATCCATCTTCTGGGGGGCTATTTTTAGCCATGCAGCCTGTGTGTGGTTGGTTGGTTGGTGGATGATAATGGCAGACGGATCTATTTATCTCTGATCTACAGCGCCCTCACCCCCATGGAGGAGTGAGGAATATCCTCTTACACGACTGTTGTTTTGTGACAGTAACATGGGACAGGGTTCTTTAGTTAGTACACCCTCTATCCATTCATTGTGCTCCAGTTTCTTAAAAGGATCCCTGGCTAATAAGACACGACTTACCTGGCTAATAAGACACGACCTGGCTAATAAGACACGACTTACCTGGCTAATAAGACACGACTTACCTGGCTAATAAGACACGACCTGGCTAATAAGACACGACCTGGCTAATAAGACACGACTTACCTGGCTAATAAGACACGACTTACCTGGCTAATAAGACACGACTTACCTGGCTAATAAGACACGACTTACCTGGCTAATAAGACACGACTTACCTGGCTAATAAGACACGACTTAACTGGCTAATAAGACACGACTTACCTGGCTAATAAGACACGACTTACCTGGCTAATAAGACACGACCTGGCTAATAAGACACGACCTGGCTAATAAGACACGACTTACCTGGCTAATAAGACACAACCTGGCTAATAAGACACGACTTACCTGGCTAATAAGACACGACTTACCTGGCTAATAAGACACGACCTGGCTAATAAGACACGACTTACCTGGCTAATAAGACACGACTTACCTGGCTAATAAGACACGACTTACCTGGCTAATAAGACACGACTTACCTGGCTAATAAGACACGACTTACCTGGCTAATAAGACACGACCTGGCTAATAAGACACGACTTACCTGGCTAATAAGACACGACCTGGCTAATAAGACACGACCTGGCTAATAAGACACGACTTACCTGGCTAATAAGACACGACTTACCTGGCTAATAAGACACAACTTACCTGGCTAATAAGACACTACCTGGCTAATAAGACACGACCTGGCTAATAAGACACGACTTACCTGGCTAATAAGACACGACCTGGCTAATAAGACACGACCTGGCTAATAAGACACGACTTACCTGGCTAATAAGACACAACTTACCTGGCTAATAAGACACAACTTACCTGGCTAATAAGACACGACTTACCTGGCTAATAAGACATGACCTGGCTAATAAGACACGACCTGGCTAATAAGACACGACCTGGCTAATAAGACACGACTTACCTGGCTAATAAGACACGACTTACCTGGCTAATAAGACACGACTTACCTGGCTAATAAGACACGACCTGGCTAATAAGACACAACCTGGCTAATAAGACACGACTTACCTGGCTAATATGACACAACTTACCTGGCTAATAAGACACGACTTACCTGGCTAATAAGACACGACCTGGCTAATAAGACACAACCTGGCTAATAAGACACGACTTACCTGGCTAATAAGACACAACTTACCTGGCTAATAAGACACAACTTACCTGGCTAATAAGACACGACTTACCTGGCTAATAAGACACGACCTGGCTAATAAGACACGACCTGGCTAATAAGACACGACCTGGCTAATAAGACACGACCTGGCTAATAAGACACGACCTACACGACTGTTGTTTTGTGACAGTAACATGGGACAGGGTTCTTTAGTTAGTACACCGTCTATCCATTCATTGTGCTCGAGTTTCTTAAAAGGATCCCTGGCTAATAAGACAAATATGTCTTAAAATATTATTTGCCCTCTAAAACTAAAATAAAAAAATAAAAACACCTTAAATATTTTATTTCTTTCATAAATAAAGAATCTTTCAGTCAATAGGGACTTCTCCCGTCGCAAGTTGATGATGTCATATGCCCATGTGTGGTCTAGGCACTATGGAATGTATATGCTAATAAAAAACAACTTTATACTTCCTAAAGTAAATATGAGCATCAAAGCAATATTTAAAATGTTTTTTTATTAGCATGTGCATTCCATAATTCCACAGGGCTGGACCATATGGACATATGACATCATCAACTTGCGACAGTGAGCAGTCCCTATTGAGCGAAAGATTCTCTATTTATGAAAGAAATAAAATATTGAAGGTGATTTTATTTTATCTTTTTAGTAATAGAGGGCAAGTATATAATGTTTTAAGACATATTTGTCTCACTAGCCAGGGATCCTTTTAAGCCTTGCCATGCTGTACTTCATGGGTCTGTCACCTTTCGTCGGGCATTTACAGAGTGAAATGAAAATGGGATAAAATTCAGTGTCACGCCTTTTCATAATGAAGAGATGTCAACGGACGAACGAGTGAATGAAGAGGCTTCAGGCTTCAGTGCCGTTGAAGCTGTTCAAAGTAAAACTGCAGGCCACAAAGGTGTGAATTAGGGGGTCATTTTTAGAGTGCACTCACTTCAGTTGAATTAGTCCATTCTGGGCGGGAACCCCTTTTGGTGTTAGCATTATGTTATGCTTTAGCTATTGAAAAATAGCAGATCTACAAGCTCATAGCGCGCCACCGAGTGGCACGCTACGAGCTTGTAGGTCTGCTATTTTTGAAAAATCGAAGAACGATTCGATTTTTAGAAAACGAAGACGTTTTTAGAATCTGATCTCAGGTCAAAATGGGTTAGAGGGCTGGGTTTAAGCACCAAATAAAAGCGAGACTTTCCTCTGGGAAGGAGTCGTTAAAGCCTGTATCCTTCTAAAGTCAGGGGTGGTCTTGTTAAAAGGGAGAAGGAAAAATCACTATACCAGACAGATACTATGTCTTCTCTCAGCAATATCCCGTTTTGTGGACATTTTCCACAAGGCTAGGGAATGCAAGTTTATGGCGTATAGGTGCTGAAGCCCCCCCTAAAACGGAGTTCTTTCCATGCACCGGTGAACCCTTGCACAAATACTGAAAGAAGTCTGGAGTAACTCCCTCCCTGCGTGAAGAACCACCCACATGCAGACCTTGTGTAAAAGGAGGCGAGCTGTGTTGTCTCACTTCCCAGAATGGGCCAGCGTAACCTCTCTGACTCATGCAGGGTGGCCGCGACACTTATCCTGGCCAGGACCTAGCAGACGGGACACCCCCGCTGGTCGCTGTTGACCTTTTTTTTTAATAATAGAGCACAGTCAAGTCACCTCAGCAACGGTGGAACACAACTCAAGCTCGGCTTCCTGGCCATGACACCGTTCAGACAAGCCTATTGTTGTGACCATGCTCGCTGTGTTTAGTAATGAAGTCGTCATAATCTGGCTGCTGCTGCTTGTTCTTTTCTATGTGAGATATGGTCAGCAGTGCAGATGGAATGTGCATGTTTTTAGGTGGAATTCGACGTTAGAGGAGTTGTTCCGATACCAATACCAGTGTCGAAAAAAGCTGCCGAACGACACTGCTTAAAATGCTGGTATCTATGCCTCGTAATGCCACGTCATTTGTCATTCATAGTAAATAATTATTTGTATTTTTTTCGAATGCTTCAGTTGACGTTGCACTGCTCTTTTATAGTCCTACTGCACTATTAAGATTAACTGATGCACACGTTATGGAATGGGGCAGGCATTGTGAAGGACCTTTTTTTTAATCGGTAGCACTCAAATGTCTCAAATGGATCCAGTGGTTGAGCTGTCATTGTCTGGCTGGCAGTGTGTCAGCATTAATCAGAGATCGTAGACCAGTGACAACTAGTCCAGCAGCAGATTTCATTCAGCCACACATCACATCCAATCCAGGCTTCTAACATTTGTTGTCTTATTACTTGTGGTTCATCTCCGAGCCCCCTCACCGCGTCGCCGGTTTATCCGTTCGTAATCGATCCCCCGTTTTGCGAGAGCTTGTGTTTGTTGGCTGCCACAGATGACAGGGCTGCCTTGTTGGTTAATGGAGCAGGGGGGGGGGGAACTTCAACTCTGCGAAGTCTGACAAACATTGCAAAACGTTTTTAATTTGTCCTCTGAAATATGGTAAATGGGTTTTGATTGAGCTCCAGAGCGGTGAGGTCAGACGTGATGAGGTCATGATGCTGTCTGTGTCCACTGCAGGCCCTGGCCCTGGAGTAGAGGAGAGTAGAGAGCAGCCCCCTCATCCCCTCACCCTCCTGCCCCGGGGGGGGGGGGGGGGGGGGGGGATTACTCCCACGGACTCTCAGCTAGCAGCGAGCCTGCCAATGTTATCTTAGCAAAGAGAGAGTCATGTAACATCTGAAGGATGCATGTTGTTTTGCGGTCAGGTGGAAACCTTGTATGTATCTCCGTATTTCAACTTGGTATGTGTGTTTGTTTTGCCCTGCTTTGTCATGCTACATGACTAGTGTCACAGCAAAAGTAGCAAAAATAGCTGATCTGTACAAGTTTACATACTACGTATCACTGTGTGTTGTGAGGTTGAAGATCTACTGTTTTTGCTATTGTTTGAAAATCTTAGTTAAAGTAAGTTAGTTAAAGTGGTTACATCTGTCTCTGGGTTTGATAAATATTGAACCAATAGGAAAGCATTAACAAAAGATTGTGACTAAATAATAACTACATTTGAGCCATTGGACCACAGGAGGTACCTTTTTTTTCAATTTCCTAAAAACAGTTTTGGACATACAAGGTTAACACCCAACAGCGCGCGTGGCGCGTGCGTGTGCGTGCGCACAGCACACACACAAACACGTTTTCACGCACAGCGTGTTCTCAGTTCATTCCAACGACAATAATAAGGATTGCGTTGTGTGGTTTTTGGACAGCTTGGCTCTTCTTTGTCTGCCTGGTAATTTATAACTCCCCCATAACCCTCTTCTCTGAGCCATGTTCCAACTTCCAACCCATGTTCTCCTCCTCCTCCTCTTAATTAACTTTCTCCGTCATTCCAGGCAGACTCTTATGTGCTGTGACAAAGGAAACTATTTCACTGACTGCAGTGCCCGGTCCAAATTAGTGATGTTATCCACATTTCTGAGAGCAAAGCACGCCAGTGTGCCAAACTGTGCGAGCGATGTAGTTGTAGGATTGTGTGTACTGCGTAGCCTGGCTGCAATAATGTTCCGTGTCATTTCTTAGGCCTTATCTGCAGGGCTCCGTACTGCCAGGTACTTGTGTGGAGAATTTGGGACGGCGATCAGTGGGTACGCACTAGCCTGGCATCGTGCTGGGCAGAGGGGCTAAGATTGACTGATCTCATAGATCAGGGGGTACTCACTAGCCTGGCATCGTGCTGGGCAGAGGGGCTAAGATTGACTGATCTCATAGATCAGTGGGTACTCACTAGCCTGGCATCGTGCTGGGCAGAGGGGCTAAGCAGATGGGCCATCTGGTGACTTGGTGGCATAAGACAGGGGCTGTACTGTTCTTGTGTGTGTGTGTGTGTGTGCGCGTGTGCGCGCACGCCTTGGTGGAGTGGCGTTGGCAGACCACCTGTCTTGTGGCTTCTTCCTTGTTCCTCATCTCTTTCATGTGTGGTCAGCGACTCCATGCCAGTGCAATACAACCTCTTGCTGGGCGTCATTGGGACCCATCATAGTAACTCTGCTTCATTATGATTTTAAAAAAAATGGTTCATTAATTCATTTGAAGTCATGTCGCCCCAGCTCTATACTGCTCACCACGGAGCAGTTTCCTCCTACCTGGCAGAGACGGCTCTTTCAGTTTGCCATCATGTGACAACAGCAGCTTTTCACTGTTGTCATGTGCATGTGGTCTGAAGCGGTGGCTGGGAGGTTACACACCTCCCCATGGCCGCCGCCCTCACCATGAGCGTTGATGCACACACACTACACCTCCAGGTCTTTGCTATAGGGGCGGAGGTGGTTCAGGGGTAGAGTGCCTGGATGGTAACCGTAAGGTTGCCAGTTCGAACCCGGGCTCCCCCAGAGTTACTGTCGAAGTGTCCTTGAGCAAGACACTGAACCCCTAATTGCTCCTGATGTGCTGGTTGGTGCCTTGCATGGTTTCCGCTGCCATCGGTGTGTGTGAATGTGTGTGTGAATGGGTGAATGTAATGCACAATCTCTGTAAAGCGCCTTGGATAAAGGCGCTATATAAATGCATATTTACCATTTATTATCAGAGGATGGAATTCCTCACCACCACCTTCCTTTCCCCCTTAATGTAACTGGGTGACTGACGCCTGTCTGAATGCATTTGGAATTTGATTCTTAGCCTCTTTACAATGATTGTGCATTACATTCACTACACACACACACACACACACACACACACACACACACACACACTTCGACACTAACTCTTGGGGGAGCCCCAAGGGGGCAGGCAGACTTTCCAACGTTGAAGCTCTAGGTCCTAGTGGTAGGAGGAGGGACTACAGGCGGACCCGTGGATTCATGACCGGGAAACCCCGTGCAGCTGGGCTTTAACGTTGAGCGCTCGGTTGCCCTACGTCACTCAGGACCTCAAAGTTGAGGTCCTGGGAGGGACTTCCGGCAGTCTTCCGGGTGCTTCAAAACGCCACTGAGCAACTTCCACTGACATGAATAGCTGGGAGGGCGGAGCTTCGCGCCAGTTCAGTCTCTATTATATATATACTCTATGGGGAGCCCGGCCAGGAGTGAACTGGGAACCTTCCGTCTCCCATCTCTCTACCTCCTGAGAATTGGAATGGAATTGCAGCCTTTTATAACTGCAGTATATTTCTGTGATGTTGTTGTTGTTGTTTCCCGAACACTGGCCGGGTGGTGAATCGTGATTACAGAAGTATAGCAAGGCCGATGTTGAAAGCGTTGTGCTGAAACTTCCTACGAGTGTACCCTCTCTGGTTATTGTGTCACTGCCCTATCGCACTACTTCTACTAGACATAGAAACGTAGCACATTTTGAGGAGGAAGAAGGCTCTCTTGGTCTGAAAGGGCTACGTGCAATATGGACAGATCATGTTTTTTTCTTCCTTCTCATATCCTTATTTATTTATTTAAATGACTGCTCAACCCATATCTACTGTTACTACTGTACTACTGTAATGAATGTATCCTCCTCCTTACTGACATGTTTGCACTTTGGTGAGATGCGAAAATACTTTTCGCTGTGCTGTACTTGTACTGTACATTGAAAATAAATTGAATCTCATCTCATCTCATCTCAAACCCTGTCTTGTGTCCCCCTCCCTCCCCCACGCTGTCAGGGTGAAGACTCTACCAGGCCAGAGAAGTTGAGCTCTGCTGCGCTCAAGTTCAACAGGGCCACTTCCTGATGATGACAGTAAACATGGGTGAGTAGTGCTGCATCGCATATACATTACACATACATAGTTGGATGTGCACGCACGCACGCACGCACGCACGCACGCACGCACGCACGCACGCACGCACGCACGCACGCACGCACGCACGCACGTACGCACGCACATACCTACACATTTAGCAGAGAGACTCTTGTAGGAACAGTGCTGCTCAGACACTCCGAAAGGAGGGACGAAAACTGAAGTAGCTGTTAATGACTCTATAGACTCCAGATAGCTGTTTTTGTATACATCTCTCTTTGGGTGTCTTTGTTTTGCATATATAGTACTGTATACAGTGTGTGTATGTATATGTATGTGTGTGTGTATATATATATATATATATATATATATATATAATCGCTTCTCACCACGTTTTGAATGTTTTAACAAGAAATACAAAAATAAATCGATTATATTTCTACTGTATATTAGCTGGGTTACTGTATATTGCGTCCCTCTCCCATTCTCTCTCTCTCTACTGTGTTGAATGACCTCTGGTCTTGACTTCACACTCCCTTTATCACCCTCTCTGTCACTGGTCCAACTCTGGCCTGGCTGACGTCACTCACACACACACACACACACACACACACACACTGGTCCAACTCTGGCCTGGCTGACGTCACACACACACACGCACGCACCCACACACACACACACACACACACACACACACACACACACACACACTGGTCCAACTCTGGCCTGGCTGACGTCACACACACACACACACACACAGACACACACACACACACACACACACACACACACACACACACACACACACACACACACACACACACATAAACTGTTGCCTAACAACGCTGATTGGTCTTGGTATCATTCATGGCCATAATCCAGGCACACAGAAGACACTGTCAGCTCCAATACAGTATATAAGATATACTGTGCCTGCTCTGTATACAGTGCACAGTTCATATGTACATTCCTATGTTACAGTGCACAGTGCATATATACATTCCTATGTTACAGTGCACAGTTCATATGTACATTCCTATGTTACAGTGCACAGTTCATATGTACATTCCTATGTTACAGTGCACAGTGCATATATACATTCCTATGTTACAGTGCACAGTTCATATGTACATTCCTATGTTACAGTGCACAGTTCATATGTACATTCCTATGTTACAGTGCACAGTTCATATGTACATTCCTATGTTACAGTGCACAGTTCATATGTACATTCCTATGTTACAGTGCACAGTTCATATGTACATTCCTATGTTACAGTGCACAGTTCATATGTACATTCCTATGTTACAGTGCACAGTTCATATGTACATTCCTATGTTACAGTGCACAGTTCATATGTACATTCCTATGTTACAGTGCACAGTGCATATATACATTCCTATGTTACAGTGCACAGTTCATATGTACATTCCTATGTTACAGTGCACAGTTCATATGTACATTCCTATGTTACAGTGCACAGTTCATATATACATTCCTATGTTACAGTGCACAGTTCATATGTACATTCCTATGTTACAGTGCACAGTTCATATGTACATTCCTATGTTACAGTGCACAGTTCATATGTACATTCCTATGTTACAGTGCACAGTTCATATGTACATTCCTATGTTACAGTGCACAGTTCATATGTACATTCCTATGTTACAGTGCACAGTTCATATGTACATTCCTATGTTACAGTGCACAGTTCATATGTACATTCCTATGTTACAGTGCACAGTTCATATGTACATTCCTATGTTACAGTACACACGTTGAAGATCTAAATCACGCACTAGGGCATTCACTTCTAGTCAATATATATATATATTTTTTTTCTTATCAACTAGTCAACTAGTACCAACAAGGTCGACTAGTGGATTTACTAGTCGACTAGTAAACTAGTCGACTAGTTGCTTAATGCCCTAGCGCGCACGCACGCGCACACAACACACACACTTTCCAAACAATACTGACTTCCCATGTTGCACTTGCACGTACACAGGACCTTGTGGTGAGGGGAGCTGTCAGCCTTGGACGTGGCTGCTCTCACACTGACCTCGGTAAACAACGGTAGAACGTATGATCAATATCTATTGGCCATTGTTTTCCATTCAAACCCCCAAACCACAGCCAATGAATTATATGCCCCGCACACGTATTACTACCCACACTAAGCTGCTGTGTGTTGGCGGCGGGCTACAGGTGTTTATGGCTGTCACCATTACACATTTAACACCCCCCGAACGCTTGGGGTTATTTTATCCATTAAATCATAGCGCCCAGCCATTTATAGCAGCGGAATACATTTAGCGACGGACCGGATGTTATCCCGGATGTGGCTGAAGTAGCTAGATGTAGCCAAAACACTCTTTGAGGCGATCGACAACAACGGGAGGTATGATTCATTCTATCGCGACTAGCGACGGGACCGCGGTGGGCCGTCTAACACACATTGGACGGAATGATTTAGATCAAGAGTTATTCAAGTTTTAAGATTTTCCATCTCGTCGGCTAAACAGGGGGGGGGGAACATTGTCGATGACGTCCCACTGTTGCGCAACATCGAATGTTGCGCAACAGACGCTCCCAGCCTGTGGAGCGACGTGATCGGTTTTGATATCAATAATCTCCGTCCTTTTGATCAATCTCCGTCTTGAGCGCTGGGCGTTACTAATCCAATTAGGGCGGACCCTAATTGGAATGTTACAATTTGTGTATATATATATATATGCAAATTGCACAGGGCAGAAATAACGAAATATACAAAGAAATCACTGACATATTTAATCATTTTTTTAAATATTTTTGCCTCCAATTTTCTTTTGACAAAATTGCGGAAATAGTTGGAAATGTACAAGCTTACTACATGTCACAAAGTAATGTTTTGTAAGCTTGTAGATCTGCTGTTTTTATTATTTAAAAATAATTGTGATTATATCAAATAATTGTGATTATGGCGATTTATGTAATAACTGTGACAGGCCTAACCGTGTTGACTTCTTCTGTTAACAGATGACGGTCTCCAAAATGGGCCCAGCGGACAGCATAGGAACTCACAAGGTACGTCTCGTATCCTCTGACTGCACTGAGCCAGGTGGCATGTTCTTTAGTACCCACGAATTGACTTTTTTGAGAAAATAAAAAAAGCTAAAATATCATATCAGATCTACAAGCTCACAGCGCAGCGCATGGCGATGCGCTGTGTAGAAGGTTTCTGCCTGACAGCATTGGTATACTATGCACAAAACCTTTCCAAGACCTCATAAGGCCTGCATTATTTTAGCACACAGTGAAAAAAAACCAACACAGCCATAAGTGCACCTACTTGTTGGACTGCTCCAGGACAGAACAAGTAGAAACACATACCGAGCAACGTATCGGCCCACCCAGGATTAGCCTGGCATGGCCGAGGGCTTTCTTTTTTATGCACCGGCAGATTCGGTCTTACCTCAGAGCTGAAATAATGACCGCAGTCAAACATTAACTGGAGCGAGTTAATCTCTTCAGTCATTAGGTGTTCAATTAGGTGGATCGCAGTTTCGGTGTGTACTTCAGTTCAAAACCTCTGCTTTGCTTTTGACCCATTTTGACCTGGGAACGATTCTACAAATGTCTTCTAAATCCTACACAGTTTTCTGAAAAACCCATGTTTCTATGTCAGTGGTGCTCAACCTTTTTCATGTCATGGACCCCCAAAAACATCTGTATTTGGCCGCCAACCCCCATCTGAAAATATGTTGTTCCAGGGACCCCCCAGAAGCAAAGATTTGAGTTAAAACATTCGCTCTGAAGGAATATATATTCAAAGATTTGCGCCATATTTTCACAATTTTAAAAAAAATAGCAGACCTACAAGCTCATAGTGCGGCACTCGGTGCCGCGCTATGAGCTTGTAGATCTGCTATTGTAGATCTGCTATTTCAATAGCTAATGCCTGATGCCTGATGAAGGTCTGACGACGTTGCAATAAAATCCAATCTCAAGTGAAGACAGTGTGCGGGATTCTTTTTTCTACTTAATAGCTAAAGCATAACATAATGCGTAAAACACCAACAGGGGTTCCCGCCCAAAATGGGTTAAGTATATTTTGATGCCAATACTTTTGTACACGAGTACAATTTTGAATACAAGCCTATCTATCACTATATGTATTGATACTTTTACTAAAAAAAAAGAAGCATAAAGCACCACTGCTTTTAACCTCAGGCTTATGGCTGCAGTGAGCGTCTGTGTGCGTGTGTGTGTGTGTGTGTGTGTGTGTGTGTGTGTGTGTGTGTGTGTGTGTGTGTGTGTGTGTGTGTGTGTGTGTGTGTGTGTGTGTGTGTGTGTGTGTGTGTGTGTGTGTGTGTGTGTGTGTGTGTGTGTGTGTGTGTCCATGGTGTGTTCTGTGTGTGTGTGTATGTGTCCATGGTGTGTGTGTGTGTGTGTCCATGGTGTGTTCCGTGTGTGCTCAGTACAATGCCGTGCGTCAGAGCC